>NC_080672.1:228712290-228794790 GCF_030247195.1 Topomyia yanbarensis
TCTTTGTCTTGTCTTTGTCTTGTCTTTGTCTTGTCTTTGTCTTGTCTTTGTCTTGTCTTTGTCTTGTCTTTGTCTTGTCTTTGTCTTGTCTTTGTCTTGTCTTTGTCTTGTCTTTGTCTTGTCTTTGTCTTGTCTTTGTCTTGTCTTTGTCTTGTCTTTGTCTTGTCTTTGTCTTGTCTTTGTCTTGTCTTTGTCTTGTCTTTGTCTTGTCTTTGTCTTGTCTTTGTCTTGTCTTTGTCTTGTCTTTGTCTTGTCTTTGTCTTGTCTTTGTCTTGTCTTTGTCTTGTCTTTGTCTTGTCTTTGTCTTGTCTTTGTCTTGTCTTTGTCTTGTCTTTGTCTTGTCTTTGTCTTGTCTTTGTCTTGTCTTTGTCTTGTCTTTGTCTTGTCTTTGTCTTGTCTTTGTCTTGTCTTTGTCTTGTCTTTGTCTTGTCTTTGTCTTGTCTTTGTCTTGTCTTTGTCTTGTCTTTGTCTTGTCTTTGTCTTGTCTTTGTCTTGTCTTTGTCTTGTCTTTGTCTTGTCTTTGTCTTGTCTTTGTCTTGTCTTTGTCTTGTCTTTGTCTTGTCTTTGTCTTGTCTTTGTCTTGTCTTTGTCTTGTCTTTGTCTTGTCTTTGTCTTGTCTTTGTCTTGTCTTTGTCTTGTCTTTGTCTTGTCTTTGTCTTGTCTTTGTCTTGTCTTTGTCTTGTCTTTGTCTTGTCTTTGTCTTGTCTTTGTCTTGTCTTTGTCTTGTCTTTGTCTTGTCTTTGTCTTGTCTTTGTCTTGTCTTTGTCTTGTCTTTGTCTTGTCTTTGTCTTGTCTTTGTCTTGTCTTTGTCTTGTCTTTGTCTTGTCTTTGTCTTGTCTTTGTCTTGTCTTTGTCTTGTCTTTGTCTTGTCTTTGTCTTGTCTTTGTCTTGTCTTTGTCTTGTCTTTGTCTTGTCTTTGTCTTGTCTTTGTCTTGTCTTTGTCTTGTCTTTGTCTTGTCTTTGTCTTGTCTTTGTCTTGTCTTTGTCTTGTCTTTGTCTTGTCTTTGTCTTGTCTTTGTCTTGTCTTTGTCTTGTCTTTGTCTTGTCTTTGTCTTGTCTTTGTCTTGTCTTTGTCTTGTCTTTGTCTTGTCTTTGTCTTGTCTTTGTCTTGTCTTTGTCTTGTCTTTGTCTTGTCTTTGTCTTGTCTTTGTCTTGTCTTTGTCTTGTCTTTGTCTTGTCTTTGTCTTGTCTTTGTCTTGTCTTTGTCTTGTCTTTGTCTTGTCTTTGTCTTGTCTTTGTCTTGTCTTTGTCTTGTCTTTGTCTTGTCTTTGTCTTGTCTTTGTCTTGTCTTTGTCTTGTCTTTGTCTTGTCTTTGTCTTGTCTTTGTCTTGTCTTTGTCTTGTCTTTGTCTTGTCTTTGTCTTGTCTTTGTCTTGTCTTTGTCTTGTCTTTGTCTTGTCTTTGTCTTGTCTTTGTCTTGTCTTTGTCTTGTCTTTGTCTTGTCTTTGTCTTGTCTTTGTCTTGTCTTTGTCTTGTCTTTGTCTTGTCTTTGTCTTGTCTTTGTCTTGTCTTTGTCTTGTCTTTGTCTTGTCTTTGTCTTGTCTTTGTCTTGTCTTTGTCTTGTCTTTGTCTTGTCTTTGTCTTGTCTTTGTCTTGTCTTTGTCTTGTCTTTGTCTTGTCTTTGTCTTGTCTTTGTCTTGTCTTTGTCTTGTCTTTGTCTTGTCTTTGTCTTGTCTTTGTCTTGTCTTTGTCTTGTCTTTGTCTTGTCTTTGTCTTGTCTTTGTCTTGTCTTTGTCTTGTCTTTGTCTTGTCTTTGTCTTGTCTTTGTCTTGTCTTTGTCTTGTCTTTGTCTTGTCTTTGTCTTGTCTTTGTCTTGTCTTTGTCTTGTCTTTGTCTTGTCTTTGTCTTGTCTTTGTCTTGTCTTTGTCTTGTCTTTGTCTTGTCTTTGTCTTGTCTTTGTCTTGTCTTTGTCTTGTCTTTGTCTTGTCTTTGTCTTGTCTTTGTCTTGTCTTTGTCTTGTCTTTGTCTTGTCTTTGTCTTGTCTTTGTCTTGTCTTTGTCTTGTCTTTGTCTTGTCTTTGTCTTGTCTTTGTCTTGTCTTTGTCTTGTCTTTGTCTTGTCTTTGTCTTGTCTTTGTCTTGTCTTTGTCTTGTCTTTGTCTTGTCTTTGTCTTGTCTTTGTCTTGTCTTTGTCTTGTCTTTGTCTTGTCTTTGTCTTGTCTTTGTCTTGTCTTTGTCTTGTCTTTGTCTTGTCTTTGTCTTGTCTTTGTCTTGTCTTTGTCTTGTCTTTGTCTTGTCTTTGTCTTGTCTTTGTCTTGTCTTTGTCTTGTCTTTGTCTTGTCTTTGTCTTGTCTTTGTCTTGTCTTTGTCTTGTCTTTGTCTTGTCTTTGTCTTGTCTTTGTCTTGTCTTTGTCTTGTCTTTGTCTTGTCTTTGTCTTGTCTTTGTCTTGTCTTTGTCTTGTCTTTGTCTTGTCTTTGTCTTGTCTTTGTCTTGTCTTTGTCTTGTCTTTGTCTTGTCTTTGTCTTGTCTTTGTCTTGTCTTTGTCTTGTCTTTGTCTTGTCTTTGTCTTGTCTTTGTCTTGTCTTTGTCTTGTCTTTGTCTTGTCTTTGTCTTGTCTTTGTCTTGTCTTTGTCTTGTCTTTGTCTTGTCTTTGTCTTGTCTTTGTCTTGTCTTTGTCTTGTCTTTGTCTTGTCTTTGTCTTGTCTTTGTCTTGTCTTTGTCTTGTCTTTGTCTTGTCTTTGTCTTGTCTTTGTCTTGTCTTTGTCTTGTCTTTGTCTTGTCTTTGTCTTGTCTTTGTCTTGTCTTTGTCTTGTCTTTGTCTTGTCTTTGTCTTGTCTTTGTCTTGTCTTTGTCTTGTCTTTGTCTTGTCTTTGTCTTGTCTTTGTCTTGTCTTTGTCTTGTCTTTGTCTTGTCTTTGTCTTGTCTTTGTCTTGTCTTTGTCTTGTCTTTGTCTTGTCTTTGTCTTGTCTTTGTCTTGTCTTTGTCTTGTCTTTGTCTTGTCTTTGTCTTGTCTTTGTCTTGTCTTTGTCTTGTCTTTGTCTTGTCTTTGTCTTGTCTTTGTCTTGTCTTTGTCTTGTCTTTGTCTTGTCTTTGTCTTGTCTTTGTCTTGTCTTTGTCTTGTCTTTGTCTTGTCTTTGTCTTGTCTTTGTCTTGTCTTTGTCTTGTCTTTGTCTTGTCTTTGTCTTGTCTTTGTCTTGTCTTTGTCTTGTCTTTGTCTTGTCTTTGTCTTGTCTTTGTCTTGTCTTTGTCTTGTCTTTGTCTTGTCTTTGTCTTGTCTTTGTCTTGTCTTTGTCTTGTCTTTGTCTTGTCTTTGTCTTGTCTTTGTCTTGTCTTTGTCTTGTCTTTGTCTTGTCTTTGTCTTGTCTTTGTCTTGTCTTTGTCTTGTCTTTGTCTTGTCTTTGTCTTGTCTTTGTCTTGTCTTTGTCTTGTCTTTGTCTTGTCTTTGTCTTGTCTTTGTCTTGTCTTTGTCTTGTCTTTGTCTTGTCTTTGTCTTGTCTTTGTCTTGTCTTTGTCTTGTCTTTGTCTTGTCTTTGTCTTGTCTTTGTCTTGTCTTTGTCTTGTCTTTGTCTTGTCTTTGTCTTGTCTTTGTCTTGTCTTTGTCTTGTCTTTGTCTTGTCTTTGTCTTGTCTTTGTCTTGTCTTTGTCTTGTCTTTGTCTTGTCTTTGTCTTGTCTTTGTCTTGTCTTTGTCTTGTCTTTGTCTTGTCTTTGTCTTGTCTTTGTCTTGTCTTTGTCTTGTCTTTGTCTTGTCTTTGTCTTGTCTTTGTCTTGTCTTTGTCTTGTCTTTGTCTTGTCTTTGTCTTGTCTTTGTCTTGTCTTTGTCTTGTCTTTGTCTTGTCTTTGTCTTGTCTTTGTCTTGTCTTTGTCTTGTCTTTGTCTTGTCTTTGTCTTGTCTTTGTCTTGTCTTTGTCTTGTCTTTGTCTTGTCTTTGTCTTGTCTTTGTCTTGTCTTTGTCTTGTCTTTGTCTTGTCTTTGTCTTGTCTTTGTCTTGTCTTTGTCTTGTCTTTGTCTTGTCTTTGTCTTGTCTTTGTCTTGTCTTTGTCTTGTCTTTGTCTTGTCTTTGTCTTGTCTTTGTCTTGTCTTTGTCTTGTCTTTGTCTTGTCTTTGTCTTGTCTTTGTCTTGTCTTTGTCTTGTCTTTGTCTTGTCTTTGTCTTGTCTTTGTCTTGTCTTTGTCTTGTCTTTGTCTTGTCTTTGTCTTGTCTTTGTCTTGTCTTTGTCTTGTCTTTGTCTTGTCTTTGTCTTGTCTTTGTCTTGTCTTTGTCTTGTCTTTGTCTTGTCTTTGTCTTGTCTTTGTCTTGTCTTTGTCTTGTCTTTGTCTTGTCTTTGTCTTGTCTTTGTCTTGTCTTTGTCTTGTCTTTGTCTTGTCTTTGTCTTGTCTTTGTCTTGTCTTTGTCTTGTCTTTGTCTTGTCTTTGTCTTGTCTTTGTCTTGTCTTTGTCTTGTCTTTGTCTTGTCTTTGTCTTGTCTTTGTCTTGTCTTTGTCTTGTCTTTGTCTTGTCTTTGTCTTGTCTTTGTCTTGTCTTTGTCTTGTCTTTGTCTTGTCTTTGTCTTGTCTTTGTCTTGTCTTTGTCTTGTCTTTGTCTTGTCTTTGTCTTGTCTTTGTCTTGTCTTTGTCTTGTCTTTGTCTTGTCTTTGTCTTGTCTTTGTCTTGTCTTTGTCTTGTCTTTGTCTTGTCTTTGTCTTGTCTTTGTCTTGTCTTTGTCTTGTCTTTGTCTTGTCTTTGTCTTGTCTTTGTCTTGTCTTTGTCTTGTCTTTGTCTTGTCTTTGTCTTGTCTTTGTCTTGTCTTTGTCTTGTCTTTGTCTTGTCTTTGTCTTGTCTTTGTCTTGTCTTTGTCTTGTCTTTGTCTTGTCTTTGTCTTGTCTTTGTCTTGTCTTTGTCTTGTCTTTGTCTTGTCTTTGTCTTGTCTTTGTCTTGTCTTTGTCTTGTCTTTGTCTTGTCTTTGTCTTGTCTTTGTCTTGTCTTTGTCTTGTCTTTGTCTTGTCTTTGTCTTGTCTTTGTCTTGTCTTTGTCTTGTCTTTGTCTTGTCTTTGTCTTGTCTTTGTCTTGTCTTTGTCTTGTCTTTGTCTTGTCTTTGTCTTGTCTTTGTCTTGTCTTTGTCTTGTCTTTGTCTTGTCTTTGTCTTGTCTTTGTCTTGTCTTTGTCTTGTCTTTGTCTTGTCTTTGTCTTGTCTTTGTCTTGTCTTTGTCTTGTCTTTGTCTTGTCTTTGTCTTGTCTTTGTCTTGTCTTTGTCTTGTCTTTGTCTTGTCTTTGTCTTGTCTTTGTCTTGTCTTTGTCTTGTCTTTGTCTTGTCTTTGTCTTGTCTTTGTCTTGTCTTTGTCTTGTCTTTGTCTTGTCTTTGTCTTGTCTTTGTCTTGTCTTTGTCTTGTCTTTGTCTTGTCTTTGTCTTGTCTTTGTCTTGTCTTTGTCTTGTCTTTGTCTTGTCTTTGTCTTGTCTTTGTCTTGTCTTTGTCTTGTCTTTGTCTTGTCTTTGTCTTGTCTTTGTCTTGTCTTTGTCTTGTCTTTGTCTTGTCTTTGTCTTGTCTTTGTCTTGTCTTTGTCTTGTCTTTGTCTTGTCTTTGTCTTGTCTTTGTCTTGTCTTTGTCTTGTCTTTGTCTTGTCTTTGTCTTGTCTTTGTCTTGTCTTTGTCTTGTCTTTGTCTTGTCTTTGTCTTGTCTTTGTCTTGTCTTTGTCTTGTCTTTGTCTTGTCTTTGTCTTGTCTTTGTCTTGTCTTTGTCTTGTCTTTGTCTTGTCTTTGTCTTGTCTTTGTCTTGTCTTTGTCTTGTCTTTGTCTTGTCTTTGTCTTGTCTTTGTCTTGTCTTTGTCTTGTCTTTGTCTTGTCTTTGTCTTGTCTTTGTCTTGTCTTTGTCTTGTCTTTGTCTTGTCTTTGTCTTGTCTTTGTCTTGTCTTTGTCTTGTCTTTGTCTTGTCTTTGTCTTGTCTTTGTCTTGTCTTTGTCTTGTCTTTGTCTTGTCTTTGTCTTGTCTTTGTCTTGTCTTTGTCTTGTCTTTGTCTTGTCTTTGTCTTGTCTTTGTCTTGTCTTTGTCTTGTCTTTGTCTTGTCTTTGTCTTGTCTTTGTCTTGTCTTTGTCTTGTCTTTGTCTTGTCTTTGTCTTGTCTTTGTCTTGTCTTTGTCTTGTCTTTGTCTTGTCTTTGTCTTGTCTTTGTCTTGTCTTTGTCTTGTCTTTGTCTTGTCTTTGTCTTGTCTTTGTCTTGTCTTTGTCTTGTCTTTGTCTTGTCTTTGTCTTGTCTTTGTCTTGTCTTTGTCTTGTCTTTGTCTTGTCTTTGTCTTGTCTTTGTCTTGTCTTTGTCTTGTCTTTGTCTTGTCTTTGTCTTGTCTTTGTCTTGTCTTTGTCTTGTCTTTGTCTTGTCTTTGTCTTGTCTTTGTCTTGTCTTTGTCTTGTCTTTGTCTTGTCTTTGTCTTGTCTTTGTCTTGTCTTTGTCTTGTCTTTGTCTTGTCTTTGTCTTGTCTTTGTCTTGTCTTTGTCTTGTCTTTGTCTTGTCTTTGTCTTGTCTTTGTCTTGTCTTTGTCTTGTCTTTGTCTTGTCTTTGTCTTGTCTTTGTCTTGTCTTTGTCTTGTCTTTGTCTTGTCTTTGTCTTGTCTTTGTCTTGTCTTTGTCTTGTCTTTGTCTTGTCTTTGTCTTGTCTTTGTCTTGTCTTTGTCTTTGTCTTTTGTCTTGTCTTTGTCTTGTCTTTGTCTTGTCTTTGTCTTGTCTTTGTCTTGTCTTTGTCTTGTCTTTGTCTTGTCTTTGTCTTGTCTTTGTCTTGTCTTTGTCTTGTCTTTGTCTTGTCTTTGTCTTGTCTTTGTCTTGTCTTTGTCTTGTCTTTGTCTTGTCTTTGTCTTGTCTTTGTCTTGTCTTTGTCTTGTCTTTGTCTTGTCTTTGTCTTGTCTTTGTCTTGTCTTTGTCTTGTCTTTGTCTTGTCTTTGTCTTGTCTTTGTCTTGTCTTTGTCTTGTCTTTGTCTTGTCTTTGTCTTGTCTTTGTCTTGTCTTTGTCTTGTCTTTGTCTTGTCTTTGTCTTGTCTTTGTCTTGTCTTTGTCTTGTCTTTGTCTTGTCTTTGTCTTGTCTTTGTCTTGTCTTTGTCTTGTCTTTGTCTTGTCTTTGTCTTGTCTTTGTCTTGTCTTTGTCTTGTCTTTGTCTTGTCTTTGTCTTGTCTTTGTCTTGTCTTTGTCTTGTCTTTGTCTTGTCTTTGTCTTGTCTTTGTCTTGTCTTTGTCTTGTCTTTGTCTTGTCTTTGTCTTGTCTTTGTCTTGTCTTTGTCTTGTCTTTGTCTTGTCTTTGTCTTGTCTTTGTCTTGTCTTTGTCTTGTCTTTGTCTTGTCTTTGTCTTGTCTTTGTCTTGTCTTTGTCTTGTCTTTGTCTTGTCTTTGTCTTGTCTTTGTCTTGTCTTTGTCTTGTCTTTGTCTTGTCTTTGTCTTGTCTTTGTCTTGTCTTTGTCTTGTCTTTGTCTTGTCTTTGTCTTGTCTTTGTCTTGTCTTTGTCTTGTCTTTGTCTTGTCTTTGTCTTGTCTTTGTCTTGTCTTTGTCTTGTCTTTGTCTTGTCTTTGTCTTGTCTTTGTCTTGTCTTTGTCTTGTCTTTGTCTTGTCTTTGTCTTGTCTTTGTCTTGTCTTTGTCTTGTCTTTGTCTTGTCTTTGTCTTGTCTTTGTCTTGTCTTTGTCTTGTCTTTGTCTTGTCTTTGTCTTGTCTTTGTCTTGTCTTTGTCTTGTCTTTGTCTTGTCTTTGTCTTGTCTTTGTCTTGTCTTTGTCTTGTCTTTGTCTTGTCTTTGTCTTGTCTTTGTCTTGTCTTTGTCTTGTCTTTGTCTTGTCTTTGTCTTGTCTTTGTCTTGTCTTTGTCTTGTCTTTGTCTTGTCTTTGTCTTGTCTTTGTCTTGTCTTTGTCTTGTCTTTGTCTTGTCTTTGTCTTGTCTTTGTCTTGTCTTTGTCTTGTCTTTGTCTTGTCTTTGTCTTGTCTTTGTCTTGTCTTTGTCTTGTCTTTGTCTTGTCTTTGTCTTGTCTTTGTCTTGTCTTTGTCTTGTCTTTGTCTTGTCTTTGTCTTGTCTTTGTCTTGTCTTTGTCTTGTCTTTGTCTTGTCTTTGTCTTGTCTTTGTCTTGTCTTTGTCTTGTCTTTGTC
This sequence comes from Topomyia yanbarensis, assembly GCF_030247195.1. Lineage (NCBI taxonomy): Eukaryota > Metazoa > Arthropoda > Insecta > Diptera > Culicidae > Topomyia > Topomyia yanbarensis. Next base: position 228,720,309 of record NC_080672.1, read on the forward strand.
TTGTCTTTGTCTTGTCTTTGTCTTGTCTTTGTCTTGTCTTTGTCTTGTCTTTGTCTTGTCTTTGTCTTGTCTTTGTCTTGTCTTTGTCTTGTCTTTGTCTTGTCTTTGTCTTGTCTTTGTCTTGTCTTTGTCTTGTCTTTGTCTTGTCTTTGTCTTGTCTTTGTCTTGTCTTTGTCTTGTCTTTGTCTTGTCTTTGTCTTGTCTTTGTCTTGTCTTTGTCTTGTCTTTGTCTTGTCTTTGTCTTGTCTTTGTCTTGTCTTTGTCTTGTCTTTGTCTTGTCTTTGTCTTGTCTTTGTCTTGTCTTTGTCTTGTCTTTGTCTTGTCTTTGTCTTGTCTTTGTCTTGTCTTTGTCTTGTCTTTGTCTTGTCTTTGTCTTGTCTTTGTCTTGTCTTTGTCTTGTCTTTGTCTTGTCTTTGTCTTGTCTTTGTCTTGTCTTTGTCTTGTCTTTGTCTTGTCTTTGTCTTGTCTTTGTCTTGTCTTTGTCTTGTCTTTGTCTTGTCTTTGTCTTGTCTTTGTCTTGTCTTTGTCTTGTCTTTGTCTTGTCTTTGTCTTGTCTTTGTCTTGTCTTTGTCTTGTCTTTGTCTTGTCTTTGTCTTGTCTTTGTCTTGTCTTTGTCTTGTCTTTGTCTTGTCTTTGTCTTGTCTTTGTCTTGTCTTTGTCTTGTCTTTGTCTTGTCTTTGTCTTGTCTTTGTCTTGTCTTTGTCTTGTCTTTGTCTTGTCTTTGTCTTGTCTTTGTCTTGTCTTTGTCTTGTCTTTGTCTTGTCTTTGTCTTGTCTTTGTCTTGTCTTTGTCTTGTCTTTGTCTTGTCTTTGTCTTGTCTTTGTCTTGTCTTTGTCTTGTCTTTGTCTTGTCTTTGTCTTGTCTTTGTCTTGTCTTTGTCTTGTCTTTGTCTTGTCTTTGTCTTGTCTTTGTCTTGTCTTTGTCTTGTCTTTGTCTTGTCTTTGTCTTGTCTTTGTCTTGTCTTTGTCTTGTCTTTGTCTTGTCTTTGTCTTGTCTTTGTCTTGTCTTTGTCTTGTCTTTGTCTTGTCTTTGTCTTGTCTTTGTCTTGTCTTTGTCTTGTCTTTGTCTTGTCTTTGTCTTGTCTTTGTCTTGTCTTTGTCTTGTCTTTGTCTTGTCTTTGTCTTGTCTTTGTCTTGTCTTTGTCTTGTCTTTGTCTTGTCTTTGTCTTGTCTTTGTCTTGTCTTTGTCTTGTCTTTGTCTTGTCTTTGTCTTGTCTTTGTCTTGTCTTTGTCTTGTCTTTGTCTTGTCTTTGTCTTGTCTTTGTCTTGTCTTTGTCTTGTCTTTGTCTTGTCTTTGTCTTGTCTTTGTCTTGTCTTTGTCTTGTCTTTGTCTTGTCTTTGTCTTGTCTTTGTCTTGTCTTTGTCTTGTCTTTGTCTTGTCTTTGTCTTGTCTTTGTCTTGTCTTTGTCTTGTCTTTGTCTTGTCTTTGTCTTGTCTTTGTCTTGTCTTTGTCTTGTCTTTGTCTTGTCTTTGTCTTGTCTTTGTCTTGTCTTTGTCTTGTCTTTGTCTTGTCTTTGTCTTGTCTTTGTCTTGTCTTTGTCTTGTCTTTGTCTTGTCTTTGTCTTGTCTTTGTCTTGTCTTTGTCTTGTCTTTGTCTTGTCTTTGTCTTGTCTTTGTCTTGTCTTTGTCTTGTCTTTGTCTTGTCTTTGTCTTGTCTTTGTCTTGTCTTTGTCTTGTCTTTGTCTTGTCTTTGTCTTGTCTTTGTCTTGTCTTTGTCTTGTCTTTGTCTTGTCTTTGTCTTGTCTTTGTCTTGTCTTTGTCTTGTCTTTGTCTTGTCTTTGTCTTGTCTTTGTCTTGTCTTTGTCTTGTCTTTGTCTTGTCTTTGTCTTGTCTTTGTCTTGTCTTTGTCTTGTCTTTGTCTTGTCTTTGTCTTGTCTTTGTCTTGTCTTTGTCTTGTCTTTGTCTTGTCTTTGTCTTGTCTTTGTCTTGTCTTTGTCTTGTCTTTGTCTTGTCTTTGTCTTGTCTTTGTCTTGTCTTTGTCTTGTCTTTGTCTTGTCTTTGTCTTGTCTTTGTCTTGTCTTTGTCTTGTCTTTGTCTTGTCTTTGTCTTGTCTTTGTCTTGTCTTTGTCTTGTCTTTGTCTTGTCTTTGTCTTGTCTTTGTCTTGTCTTTGTCTTGTCTTTGTCTTGTCTTTGTCTTGTCTTTGTCTTGTCTTTGTCTTGTCTTTGTCTTGTCTTTGTCTTGTCTTTGTCTTGTCTTTGTCTTGTCTTTGTCTTGTCTTTGTCTTGTCTTTGTCTTGTCTTTGTCTTGTCTTTGTCTTGTCTTTGTCTTGTCTTTGTCTTGTCTTTGTCTTGTCTTTGTCTTGTCTTTGTCTTGTCTTTGTCTTGTCTTTGTCTTGTCTTTGTCTTGTCTTTGTCTTGTCTTTGTCTTGTCTTTGTCTTGTCTTTGTCTTGTCTTTGTCTTGTCTTTGTCTTGTCTTTGTCTTGTCTTTGTCTTGTCTTTGTCTTGTCTTTGTCTTGTCTTTGTCTTGTCTTTGTCTTGTCTTTGTCTTGTCTTTGTCTTGTCTTTGTCTTGTCTTTGTCTTGTCTTTGTCTTGTCTTTGTCTTGTCTTTGTCTTGTCTTTGTCTTGTCTTTGTCTTGTCTTTGTCTTGTCTTTGTCTTGTCTTTGTCTTGTCTTTGTCTTGTCTTTGTCTTGTCTTTGTCTTGTCTTTGTCTTGTCTTTGTCTTGTCTTTGTCTTGTCTTTGTCTTGTCTTTGTCTTGTCTTTGTCTTGTCTTTGTCTTGTCTTTGTCTTGTCTTTGTCTTGTCTTTGTCTTGTCTTTGTCTTGTCTTTGTCTTGTCTTTGTCTTGTCTTTGTCTTGTCTTTGTCTTGTCTTTGTCTTGTCTTTGTCTTGTCTTTGTCTTGTCTTTGTCTTGTCTTTGTCTTGTCTTTGTCTTGTCTTTGTCTTGTCTTTGTCTTGTCTTTGTCTTGTCTTTGTCTTGTCTTTGTCTTGTCTTTGTCTTGTCTTTGTCTTGTCTTTGTCTTGTCTTTGTCTTGTCTTTGTCTTGTCTTTGTCTTGTCTTTGTCTTGTCTTTGTCTTGTCTTTGTCTTGTCTTTGTCTTGTCTTTGTCTTGTCTTTGTCTTGTCTTTGTCTTGTCTTTGTCTTGTCTTTGTCTTGTCTTTGTCTTGTCTTTGTCTTGTCTTTGTCTTGTCTTTGTCTTGTCTTTGTCTTGTCTTTGTCTTGTCTTTGTCTTGTCTTTGTCTTGTCTTTGTCTTGTCTTTGTCTTGTCTTTGTCTTGTCTTTGTCTTGTCTTTGTCTTGTCTTTGTCTTGTCTTTGTCTTGTCTTTGTCTTGTCTTTGTCTTGTCTTTGTCTTGTCTTTGTCTTGTCTTTGTCTTGTCTTTGTCTTGTCTTTGTCTTGTCTTTGTCTTGTCTTTGTCTTGTCTTTGTCTTGTCTTTGTCTTGTCTTTGTCTTGTCTTTGTCTTGTCTTTGTCTTGTCTTTGTCTTGTCTTTGTCTTGTCTTTGTCTTGTCTTTGTCTTGTCTTTGTCTTGTCTTTGTCTTGTCTTTGTCTTGTCTTTGTCTTGTCTTTGTCTTGTCTTTGTCTTGTCTTTGTCTTGTCTTTGTCTTGTCTTTGTCTTGTCTTTGTCTTGTCTTTGTCTTGTCTTTGTCTTGTCTTTGTCTTGTCTTTGTCTTGTCTTTGTCTTGTCTTTGTCTTGTCTTTGTCTTGTCTTTGTCTTGTCTTTGTCTTGTCTTTGTCTTGTCTTTGTCTTGTCTTTGTCTTGTCTTTGTCTTGTCTTTGTCTTGTCTTTGTCTTGTCTTTGTCTTGTCTTTGTCTTGTCTTTGTCTTGTCTTTGTCTTGTCTTTGTCTTGTCTTTGTCTTGTCTTTGTCTTGTCTTTGTCTTGTCTTTGTCTTGTCTTTGTCTTGTCTTTGTCTTGTCTTTGTCTTGTCTTTGTCTTGTCTTTGTCTTGTCTTTGTCTTGTCTTTGTCTTGTCTTTGTCTTGTCTTTGTCTTGTCTTTGTCTTGTCTTTGTCTTGTCTTTGTCTTGTCTTTGTCTTGTCTTTGTCTTGTCTTTGTCTTGTCTTTGTCTTGTCTTTGTCTTGTCTTTGTCTTGTCTTTGTCTTGTCTTTGTCTTGTCTTTGTCTTGTCTTTGTCTTGTCTTTGTCTTGTCTTTGTCTTGTCTTTGTCTTGTCTTTGTCTTGTCTTTGTCTTGTCTTTGTCTTGTCTTTGTCTTGTCTTTGTCTTGTCTTTGTCTTGTCTTTGTCTTGTCTTTGTCTTGTCTTTGTCTTGTCTTTGTCTTGTCTTTGTCTTGTCTTTGTCTTGTCTTTGTCTTGTCTTTGTCTTGTCTTTGTCTTGTCTTTGTCTTGTCTTTGTCTTGTCTTTGTCTTGTCTTTGTCTTGTCTTTGTCTTGTCTTTGTCTTGTCTTTGTCTTGTCTTTGTCTTGTCTTTGTCTTGTCTTTGTCTTGTCTTTGTCTTGTCTTTGTCTTGTCTTTGTCTTGTCTTTGTCTTGTCTTTGTCTTGTCTTTGTCTTGTCTTTGTCTTGTCTTTGTCTTGTCTTTGTCTTGTCTTTGTCTTGTCTTTGTCTTGTCTTTGTCTTGTCTTTGTCTTGTCTTTGTCTTGTCTTTGTCTTGTCTTTGTCTTGTCTTTGTCTTGTCTTTGTCTTGTCTTTGTCTTGTCTTTGTCTTGTCTTTGTCTTGTCTTTGTCTTGTCTTTGTCTTGTCTTTGTCTTGTCTTTGTCTTGTCTTTGTCTTGTCTTTGTCTTGTCTTTGTCTTGTCTTTGTCTTGTCTTTGTCTTGTCTTTGTCTTGTCTTTGTCTTGTCTTTGTCTTGTCTTTGTCTTGTCTTTGTCTTGTCTTTGTCTTGTCTTTGTCTTGTCTTTGTCTTGTCTTTGTCTTGTCTTTGTCTTGTCTTTGTCTTGTCTTTGTCTTGTCTTTGTCTTGTCTTTGTCTTGTCTTTGTCTTGTCTTTGTCTTGTCTTTGTCTTGTCTTTGTCTTGTCTTTGTCTTGTCTTTGTCTTGTCTTTGTCTTGTCTTTGTCTTGTCTTTGTCTTGTCTTTGTCTTGTCTTTGTCTTGTCTTTGTCTTGTCTTTGTCTTGTCTTTGTCTTGTCTTTGTCTTGTCTTTGTCTTGTCTTTGTCTTGTCTTTGTCTTGTCTTTGTCTTGTCTTTGTCTTGTCTTTGTCTTGTCTTTGTCTTGTCTTTGTCTTGTCTTTGTCTTGTCTTTGTCTTGTCTTTGTCTTGTCTTTGTCTTGTCTTTGTCTTGTCTTTGTCTTGTCTTTGTCTTGTCTTTGTCTTGTCTTTGTCTTGTCTTTGTCTTGTCTTTGTCTTGTCTTTGTCTTGTCTTTGTCTTGTCTTTGTCTTGTCTTTGTCTTGTCTTTGTCTTGTCTTTGTCTTGTCTTTGTCTTGTCTTTGTCTTGTCTTTGTCTTGTCTTTGTCTTGTCTTTGTCTTGTCTTTGTCTTGTCTTTGTCTTGTCTTTGTCTTGTCTTTGTCTTGTCTTTGTCTTGTCTTTGTCTTGTCTTTGTCTTGTCTTTGTCTTGTCTTTGTCTTGTCTTTGTCTTGTCTTTGTCTTGTCTTTGTCTTGTCTTTGTCTTGTCTTTGTCTTGTCTTTGTCTTGTCTTTGTCTTGTCTTTGTCTTGTCTTTGTCTTGTCTTTGTCTTGTCTTTGTCTTGTCTTTGTCTTGTCTTTGTCTTGTCTTTGTCTTGTCTTTGTCTTGTCTTTGTCTTGTCTTTGTCTTGTCTTTGTCTTGTCTTTGTCTTGTCTTTGTCTTGTCTTTGTCTTGTCTTTGTCTTGTCTTTGTCTTGTCTTTGTCTTGTCTTTGTCTTGTCTTTGTCTTGTCTTTGTCTTGTCTTTGTCTTGTCTTTGTCTTGTCTTTGTCTTGTCTTTGTCTTGTCTTTGTCTTGTCTTTGTCTTGTCTTTGTCTTGTCTTTGTCTTGTCTTTGTCTTGTCTTTGTCTTGTCTTTGTCTTGTCTTTGTCTTGTCTTTGTCTTGTCTTTGTCTTGTCTTTGTCTTGTCTTTGTCTTGTCTTTGTCTTGTCTTTGTCTTGTCTTTGTCTTGTCTTTGTCTTGTCTTTGTCTTGTCTTTGTCTTGTCTTTGTCTTGTCTTTGTCTTGTCTTTGTCTTGTCTTTGTCTTGTCTTTGTCTTGTCTTTGTCTTGTCTTTGTCTTGTCTTTGTCTTGTCTTTGTCTTGTCTTTGTCTTGTCTTTGTCTTGTCTTTGTCTTGTCTTTGTCTTGTCTTTGTCTTGTCTTTGTCTTGTCTTTGTCTTGTCTTTGTCTTGTCTTTGTCTTGTCTTTGTCTTGTCTTTGTCTTGTCTTTGTCTTGTCTTTGTCTTGTCTTTGTCTTGTCTTTGTCTTGTCTTTGTCTTGTCTTTGTCTTGTCTTTGTCTTGTCTTTGTCTTGTCTTTGTCTTGTCTTTGTCTTGTCTTTGTCTTGTCTTTGTCTTGTCTTTGTCTTGTCTTTGTCTTGTCTTTGTCTTGTCTTTGTCTTGTCTTTGTCTTGTCTTTGTCTTGTCTTTGTCTTGTCTTTGTCTTGTCTTTGTCTTGTCTTTGTCTTGTCTTTGTCTTGTCTTTGTCTTGTCTTTGTCTTGTCTTTGTCTTGTCTTTGTCTTGTCTTTGTCTTGTCTTTGTCTTGTCTTTGTCTTGTCTTTGTCTTGTCTTTGTCTTGTCTTTGTCTTGTCTTTGTCTTGTCTTTGTCTTGTCTTTGTCTTGTCTTTGTCTTGTCTTTGTCTTGTCTTTGTCTTGTCTTTGTCTTGTCTTTGTCTTGTCTTTGTCTTGTCTTTGTCTTGTCTTTGTCTTGTCTTTGTCTTGTCTTTGTCTTGTCTTTGTCTTGTCTTTGTCTTGTCTTTGTCTTGTCTTTGTCTTGTCTTTGTCTTGTCTTTGTCTTGTCTTTGTCTTGTCTTTGTCTTGTCTTTGTCTTGTCTTTGTCTTGTCTTTGTCTTGTCTTTGTCTTGTCTTTGTCTTGTCTTTGTCTTGTCTTTGTCTTGTCTTTGTCTTGTCTTTGTCTTGTCTTTGTCTTGTCTTTGTCTTGTCTTTGTCTTGTCTTTGTCTTGTCTTTGTCTTGTCTTTGTCTTGTCTTTGTCTTGTCTTTGTCTTGTCTTTGTCTTGTCTTTGTCTTGTCTTTGTCTTGTCTTTGTCTTGTCTTTGTCTTGTCTTTGTCTTGTCTTTGTCTTGTCTTTGTCTTGTCTTTGTCTTGTCTTTGTCTTGTCTTTGTCTTGTCTTTGTCTTGTCTTTGTCTTGTCTTTGTCTTGTCTTTGTCTTGTCTTTGTCTTGTCTTTGTCTTGTCTTTGTCTTGTCTTTGTCTTGTCTTTGTCTTGTCTTTGTCTTGTCTTTGTCTTGTCTTTGTCTTGTCTTTGTCTTGTCTTTGTCTTGTCTTTGTCTTGTCTTTGTCTTGTCTTTGTCTTGTCTTTGTCTTGTCTTTGTCTTGTCTTTGTCTTGTCTTTGTCTTGTCTTTGTCTTGTCTTTGTCTTGTCTTTGTCTTGTCTTTGTCTTGTCTTTGTCTTGTCTTTGTCTTGTCTTTGTCTTGTCTTTGTCTTGTCTTTGTCTTGTCTTTGTCTTGTCTTTGTCTTGTCTTTGTCTTGTCTTTGTCTTGTCTTTGTCTTGTCTTTGTCTTGTCTTTGTCTTGTCTTTGTCTTGTCTTTGTCTTGTCTTTGTCTTGTCTTTGTCTTGTCTTTGTCTTGTCTTTGTCTTGTCTTTGTCTTGTCTTTGTCTTGTCTTTGTCTTGTCTTTGTCTTGTCTTTGTCTTGTCTTTGTCTTGTCTTTGTCTTGTCTTTGTCTTGTCTTTGTCTTGTCTTTGTCTTGTCTTTGTCTTGTCTTTGTCTTGTCTTTGTCTTGTCTTTGTCTTGTCTTTGTCTTGTCTTTGTCTTGTCTTTGTCTTGTCTTTGTCTTGTCTTTGTCTTGTCTTTGTCTTGTCTTTGTCTTGTCTTTGTCTTGTCTTTGTCTTGTCTTTGTCTTGTCTTTGTCTTGTCTTTGTCTTGTCTTTGTCTTGTCTTTGTCTTGTCTTTGTCTTGTCTTTGTCTTGTCTTTGTCTTGTCTTTGTCTTGTCTTTGTCTTGTCTTTGTCTTGTCTTTGTCTTGTCTTTGTCTTGTCTTTGTCTTGTCTTTGTCTTGTCTTTGTCTTGTCTTTGTCTTGTCTTTGTCTTGTCTTTGTCTTGTCTTTGTCTTGTCTTTGTCTTGTCTTTGTCTTGTCTTTGTCTTGTCTTTGTCTTGTCTTTGTCTTGTCTTTGTCTTGTCTTTGTCTTGTCTTTGTCTTGTCTTTGTCTTGTCTTTGTCTTGTCTTTGTCTTGTCTTTGTCTTGTCTTTGTCTTGTCTTTGTCTTGTCTTTGTCTTGTCTTTGTCTTGTCTTTGTCTTGTCTTTGTCTTGTCTTTGTCTTGTCTTTGTCTTGTCTTTGTCTTGTCTTTGTCTTGTCTTTGTCTTGTCTTTGTCTTGTCTTTGTCTTGTCTTTGTCTTGTCTTTGTCTTGTCTTTGTCTTGTCTTTGTCTTGTCTTTGTCTTGTCTTTGTCTTGTCTTTGTCTTGTCTTTGTCTTGTCTTTGTCTTGTCTTTGTCTTGTCTTTGTCTTGTCTTTGTCTTGTCTTTGTCTTGTCTTTGTCTTGTCTTTGTCTTGTCTTTGTCTTGTCTTTGTCTTGTCTTTGTCTTGTCTTTGTCTTGTCTTTGTCTTGTCTTTGTCTTGTCTTTGTCTTGTCTTTGTCTTGTCTTTGTCTTGTCTTTGTCTTGTCTTTGTCTTGTCTTTGTCTTGTCTTTGTCTTGTCTTTGTCTTGTCTTTGTCTTGTCTTTGTCTTGTCTTTGTCTTGTCTTTGTCTTGTCTTTGTCTTGTCTTTGTCTTGTCTTTGTCTTGTCTTTGTCTTGTCTTTGTCTTGTCTTTGTCTTGTCTTTGTCTTGTCTTTGTCTTGTCTTTGTCTTGTCTTTGTCTTGTCTTTGTCTTGTCTTTGTCTTGTCTTTGTCTTGTCTTTGTCTTGTCTTTGTCTTGTCTTTGTCTTGTCTTTGTCTTGTCTTTGTCTTGTCTTTGTCTTGTCTTTGTCTTGTCTTTGTCTTGTCTTTGTCTTGTCTTTGTCTTGTCTTTGTCTTGTCTTTGTCTTGTCTTTGTCTTGTCTTTGTCTTGTCTTTGTCTTGTCTTTGTCTTGTCTTTGTCTTGTCTTTGTCTTGTCTTTGTCTTGTCTTTGTCTTGTCTTTGTCTTGTCTTTGTCTTGTCTTTGTCTTGTCTTTGTCTTGTCTTTGTCTTGTCTTTGTCTTGTCTTTGTCTTGTCTTTGTCTTGTCTTTGTCTTGTCTTTGTCTTGTCTTTGTCTTGTCTTTGTCTTGTCTTTGTCTTGTCTTTGTCTTGTCTTTGTCTTGTCTTTGTCTTGTCTTTGTCTTGTCTTTGTCTTGTCTTTGTCTTGTCTTTGTCTTGTCTTTGTCTTGTCTTTGTCTTGTCTTTGTCTTGTCTTTGTCTTGTCTTTGTCTTGTCTTTGTCTTGTCTTTGTCTTGTCTTTGTCTTGTCTTTGTCTTGTCTTTGTCTTGTCTTTGTCTTGTCTTTGTCTTGTCTTTGTCTTGTCTTTGTCTTGTCTTTGTCTTGTCTTTGTCTTGTCTTTGTCTTGTCTTTGTCTTGTCTTTGTCTTGTCTTTGTCTTGTCTTTGTCTTGTCTTTGTCTTGTCTTTGTCTTGTCTTTGTCTTGTCTTTGTCTTGTCTTTGTCTTGTCTTTGTCTTGTCTTTGTCTTGTCTTTGTCTTGTCTTTGTCTTGTCTTTGTCTTGTCTTTGTCTTGTCTTTGTCTTGTCTTTGTCTTGTCTTTGTCTTGTCTTTGTCTTGTCTTTGTCTTGTCTTTGTCTTGTCTTTGTCTTGTCTTTGTCTTGTCTTTGTCTTGTCTTTGTCTTGTCTTTGTCTTGTCTTTGTCTTGTCTTTGTCTTGTCTTTGTCTTGTCTTTGTCTTGTCTTTGTCTTGTCTTTGTCTTGTCTTTGTCTTGTCTTTGTCTTGTCTTTGTCTTGTCTTTGTCTTGTCTTTGTCTTGTCTTTGTCTTGTCTTTGTCTTGTCTTTGTCTTGTCTTTGTCTTGTCTTTGTCTTGTCTTTGTCTTGTCTTTGTCTTGTCTTTGTCTTGTCTTTGTCTTGTCTTTGTCTTGTCTTTGTCTTGTCTTTGTCTTGTCTTTGTCTTGTCTTTGTCTTGTCTTTGTCTTGTCTTTGTCTTGTCTTTGTCTTGTCTTTGTCTTGTCTTTGTCTTGTCTTTGTCTTGTCTTTGTCTTGTCTTTGTCTTGTCTTTGTCTTGTCTTTGTCTTGTCTTTGTCTTGTCTTTGTCTTGTCTTTGTCTTGTCTTTGTCTTGTCTTTGTCTTGTCTTTGTCTTGTCTTTGTCTTGTCTTTGTCTTGTCTTTGTCTTGTCTTTGTCTTGTCTTTGTCTTGTCTTTGTCTTGTCTTTGTCTTGTCTTTGTCTTGTCTTTGTCTTGTCTTTGTCTTGTCTTTGTCTTGTCTTTGTCTTGTCTTTGTCTTGTCTTTGTCTTGTCTTTGTCTTGTCTTTGTCTTGTCTTTGTCTTGTCTTTGTCTTGTCTTTGTCTTGTCTTTGTCTTGTCTTTGTCTTGTCTTTGTCTTGTCTTTGTCTTGTCTTTGTCTTGTCTTTGTCTTGTCTTTGTCTTGTCTTTGTCTTGTCTTTGTCTTGTCTTTGTCTTGTCTTTGTCTTGTCTTTGTCTTGTCTTTGTCTTGTCTTTGTCTTGTCTTTGTCTTGTCTTTGTCTTGTCTTTGTCTTGTCTTTGTCTTGTCTTTGTCTTGTCTTTGTCTTGTCTTTGTCTTGTCTTTGTCTTGTCTTTGTCTTGTCTTTGTCTTGTCTTTGTCTTGTCTTTGTCTTGTCTTTGTCTTGTCTTTGTCTTGTCTTTGTCTTGTCTTTGTCTTGTCTTTGTCTTGTCTTTGTCTTGTCTTTGTCTTGTCTTTGTCTTGTCTTTGTCTTGTCTTTGTCTTGTCTTTGTCTTGTCTTTGTCTTGTCTTTGTCTTGTCTTTGTCTTGTCTTTGTCTTGTCTTTGTCTTGTCTTTGTCTTGTCTTTGTCTTGTCTTTGTCTTGTCTTTGTCTTGTCTTTGTCTTGTCTTTGTCTTGTCTTTGTCTTGTCTTTGTCTTGTCTTTGTCTTGTCTTTGTCTTGTCTTTGTCTTGTCTTTGTCTTGTCTTTGTCTTGTCTTTGTCTTGTCTTTGTCTTGTCTTTGTCTTGTCTTTGTCTTGTCTTTGTCTTGTCTTTGTCTTGTCTTTGTCTTGTCTTTGTCTTGTCTTTGTCTTGTCTTTGTCTTGTCTTTGTCTTGTCTTTGTCTTGTCTTTGTCTTGTCTTTGTCTTGTCTTTGTCTTGTCTTTGTCTTGTCTTTGTCTTGTCTTTGTCTTGTCTTTGTCTTGTCTTTGTCTTGTCTTTGTCTTGTCTTTGTCTTGTCTTTGTCTTGTCTTTGTCTTGTCTTTGTCTTGTCTTTGTCTTGTCTTTGTCTTGTCTTTGTCTTGTCTTTGTCTTGTCTTTGTCTTGTCTTTGTCTTGTCTTTGTCTTGTCTTTGTCTTGTCTTTGTCTTGTCTTTGTCTTGTCTTTGTCTTGTCTTTGTCTTGTCTTTGTCTTGTCTTTGTCTTGTCTTTGTCTTGTCTTTGTCTTGTCTTTGTCTTGTCTTTGTCTTGTCTTTGTCTTGTCTTTGTCTTGTCTTTGTCTTGTCTTTGTCTTGTCTTTGTCTTGTCTTTGTCTTGTCTTTGTCTTGTCTTTGTCTTGTCTTTGTCTTGTCTTTGTCTTGTCTTTGTCTTGTCTTTGTCTTGTCTTTGTCTTGTCTTTGTCTTGTCTTTGTCTTGTCTTTGTCTTGTCTTTGTCTTGTCTTTGTCTTGTCTTTGTCTTGTCTTTGTCTTGTCTTTGTCTTGTCTTTGTCTTGTCTTTGTCTTGTCTTTGTCTTGTCTTTGTCTTGTCTTTGTCTTGTCTTTGTCTTGTCTTTGTCTTGTCTTTGTCTTGTCTTTGTCTTGTCTTTGTCTTGTCTTTGTCTTGTCTTTGTCTTGTCTTTGTCTTGTCTTTGTCTTGTCTTTGTCTTGTCTTTGTCTTGTCTTTGTCTTGTCTTTGTCTTGTCTTTGTCTTGTCTTTGTCTTGTCTTTGTCTTGTCTTTGTCTTGTCTTTGTCTTGTCTTTGTCTTGTCTTTGTCTTGTCTTTGTCTTGTCTTTGTCTTGTCTTTGTCTTGTCTTTGTCTTGTCTTTGTCTTGTCTTTGTCTTGTCTTTGTCTTGTCTTTGTCTTGTCTTTGTCTTGTCTTTGTCTTGTCTTTGTCTTGTCTTTGTCTTGTCTTTGTCTTGTCTTTGTCTTGTCTTTGTCTTGTCTTTGTCTTGTCTTTGTCTTGTCTTTGTCTTGTCTTTGTCTTGTCTTTGTCTTGTCTTTGTCTTGTCTTTGTCTTGTCTTTGTCTTGTCTTTGTCTTGTCTTTGTCTTGTCTTTGTCTTGTCTTTGTCTTGTCTTTGTCTTGTCTTTGTCTTGTCTTTGTCTTGTCTTTGTCTTGTCTTTGTCTTGTCTTTGTCTTGTCTTTGTCTTGTCTTTGTCTTGTCTTTGTCTTGTCTTTGTCTTGTCTTTGTCTTGTCTTTGTCTTGTCTTTGTCTTGTCTTTGTCTTGTCTTTGTCTTGTCTTTGTCTTGTCTTTGTCTTGTCTTTGTCTTGTCTTTGTCTTGTCTTTGTCTTGTCTTTGTCTTGTCTTTGTCTTGTCTTTGTCTTGTCTTTGTCTTGTCTTTGTCTTGTCTTTGTCTTGTCTTTGTCTTGTCTTTGTCTTGTCTTTGTCTTGTCTTTGTCTTGTCTTTGTCTTGTCTTTGTCTTGTCTTTGTCTTGTCTTTGTCTTGTCTTTGTCTTGTCTTTGTCTTGTCTTTGTCTTGTCTTTGTCTTGTCTTTGTCTTGTCTTTGTCTTGTCTTTGTCTTGTCTTTGTCTTGTCTTTGTCTTGTCTTTGTCTTGTCTTTGTCTTGTCTTTGTCTTGTCTTTGTCTTGTCTTTGTCTTGTCTTTGTCTTGTCTTTGTCTTGTCTTTGTCTTGTCTTTGTCTTGTCTTTGTCTTGTCTTTGTCTTGTCTTTGTCTTGTCTTTGTCTTGTCTTTGTCTTGTCTTTGTCTTGTCTTTGTCTTGTCTTTGTCTTGTCTTTGTCTTGTCTTTGTCTTGTCTTTGTCTTGTCTTTGTCTTGTCTTTGTCTTGTCTTTGTCTTGTCTTTGTCTTGTCTTTGTCTTGTCTTTGTCTTGTCTTTGTCTTGTCTTTGTCTTGTCTTTGTCTTGTCTTTGTCTTGTCTTTGTCTTGTCTTTGTCTTGTCTTTGTCTTGTCTTTGTCTTGTCTTTGTCTTGTCTTTGTCTTGTCTTTGTCTTGTCTTTGTCTTGTCTTTGTCTTGTCTTTGTCTTGTCTTTGTCTTGTCTTTGTCTTGTCTTTGTCTTGTCTTTGTCTTGTCTTTGTCTTGTCTTTGTCTTGTCTTTGTCTTGTCTTTGTCTTGTCTTTGTCTTGTCTTTGTCTTGTCTTTGTCTTGTCTTTGTCTTGTCTTTGTCTTGTCTTTGTCTTGTCTTTGTCTTGTCTTTGTCTTGTCTTTGTCTTGTCTTTGTCTTGTCTTTGTCTTGTCTTTGTCTTGTCTTTGTCTTGTCTTTGTCTTGTCTTTGTCTTGTCTTTGTCTTGTCTTTGTCTTGTCTTTGTCTTGTCTTTGTCTTGTCTTTGTCTTGTCTTTGTCTTGTCTTTGTCTTGTCTTTGTCTTGTCTTTGTCTTGTCTTTGTCTTGTCTTTGTCTTGTCTTTGTCTTGTCTTTGTCTTGTCTTTGTCTTGTCTTTGTCTTGTCTTTGTCTTGTCTTTGTCTTGTCTTTGTCTTGTCTTTGTCTTGTCTTTGTCTTGTCTTTGTCTTGTCTTTGTCTTGTCTTTGTCTTGTCTTTGTCTTGTCTTTGTCTTGTCTTTGTCTTGTCTTTGTCTTGTCTTTGTCTTGTCTTTGTCTTGTCTTTGTCTTGTCTTTGTCTTGTCTTTGTCTTGTCTTTGTCTTGTCTTTGTCTTGTCTTTGTCTTGTCTTTGTCTTGTCTTTGTCTTGTCTTTGTCTTGTCTTTGTCTTGTCTTTGTCTTGTCTTTGTCTTGTCTTTGTCTTGTCTTTGTCTTGTCTTTGTCTTGTCTTTGTCTTGTCTTTGTCTTGTCTTTGTCTTGTCTTTGTCTTGTCTTTGTCTTGTCTTTGTCTTGTCTTTGTCTTGTCTTTGTCTTGTCTTTGTCTTGTCTTTGTCTTGTCTTTGTCTTGTCTTTGTCTTGTCTTTGTCTTGTCTTTGTCTTGTCTTTGTCTTGTCTTTGTCTTGTCTTTGTCTTGTCTTTGTCTTGTCTTTGTCTTGTCTTTGTCTTGTCTTTGTCTTGTCTTTGTCTTGTCTTTGTCTTGTCTTTGTCTTGTCTTTGTCTTGTCTTTGTCTTGTCTTTGTCTTGTCTTTGTCTTGTCTTTGTCTTGTCTTTGTCTTGTCTTTGTCTTGTCTTTGTCTTGTCTTTGTCTTGTCTTTGTCTTGTCTTTGTCTTGTCTTTGTCTTGTCTTTGTCTTGTCTTTGTCTTGTCTTTGTCTTGTCTTTGTCTTGTCTTTGTCTTGTCTTTGTCTTGTCTTTGTCTTGTCTTTGTCTTGTCTTTGTCTTGTCTTTGTCTTGTCTTTGTCTTGTCTTTGTCTTGTCTTTGTCTTGTCTTTGTCTTGTCTTTGTCTTGTCTTTGTCTTGTCTTTGTCTTGTCTTTGTCTTGTCTTTGTCTTGTCTTTGTCTTGTCTTTGTCTTGTCTTTGTCTTGTCTTTGTCTTGTCTTTGTCTTGTCTTTGTCTTGTCTTTGTCTTGTCTTTGTCTTGTCTTTGTCTTGTCTTTGTCTTGTCTTTGTCTTGTCTTTGTCTTGTCTTTGTCTTGTCTTTGTCTTGTCTTTGTCTTGTCTTTGTCTTGTCTTTGTCTTGTCTTTGTCTTGTCTTTGTCTTGTCTTTGTCTTGTCTTTGTCTTGTCTTTGTCTTGTCTTTGTCTTGTCTTTGTCTTGTCTTTGTCTTGTCTTTGTCTTGTCTTTGTCTTGTCTTTGTCTTGTCTTTGTCTTGTCTTTGTCTTGTCTTTGTCTTGTCTTTGTCTTGTCTTTGTCTTGTCTTTGTCTTGTCTTTGTCTTGTCTTTGTCTTGTCTTTGTCTTGTCTTTGTCTTGTCTTTGTCTTGTCTTTGTCTTGTCTTTGTCTTGTCTTTGTCTTGTCTTTGTCTTGTCTTTGTCTTGTCTTTGTCTTGTCTTTGTCTTGTCTTTGTCTTGTCTTTGTCTTGTCTTTGTCTTGTCTTTGTCTTGTCTTTGTCTTGTCTTTGTCTTGTCTTTGTCTTGTCTTTGTCTTGTCTTTGTCTTGTCTTTGTCTTGTCTTTGTCTTGTCTTTGTCTTGTCTTTGTCTTGTCTTTGTCTTGTCTTTGTCTTGTCTTTGTCTTGTCTTTGTCTTGTCTTTGTCTTGTCTTTGTCTTGTCTTTGTCTTGTCTTTGTCTTGTCTTTGTCTTGTCTTTGTCTTGTCTTTGTCTTGTCTTTGTCTTGTCTTTGTCTTGTCTTTGTCTTGTCTTTGTCTTGTCTTTGTCTTGTCTTTGTCTTGTCTTTGTCTTGTCTTTGTCTTGTCTTTGTCTTGTCTTTGTCTTGTCTTTGTCTTGTCTTTGTCTTGTCTTTGTCTTGTCTTTGTCTTGTCTTTGTCTTGTCTTTGTCTTGTCTTTGTCTTGTCTTTGTCTTGTCTTTGTCTTGTCTTTGTCTTGTCTTTGTCTTGTCTTTGTCTTGTCTTTGTCTTGTCTTTGTCTTGTCTTTGTCTTGTCTTTGTCTTGTCTTTGTCTTGTCTTTGTCTTGTCTTTGTCTTGTCTTTGTCTTGTCTTTGTCTTGTCTTTGTCTTGTCTTTGTCTTGTCTTTGTCTTGTCTTTGTCTTGTCTTTGTCTTGTCTTTGTCTTGTCTTTGTCTTGTCTTTGTCTTGTCTTTGTCTTGTCTTTGTCTTGTCTTTGTCTTGTCTTTGTCTTGTCTTTGTCTTGTCTTTGTCTTGTCTTTGTCTTGTCTTTGTCTTGTCTTTGTCTTGTCTTTGTCTTGTCTTTGTCTTGTCTTTGTCTTGTCTTTGTCTTGTCTTTGTCTTGTCTTTGTCTTGTCTTTGTCTTGTCTTTGTCTTGTCTTTGTCTTGTCTTTGTCTTGTCTTTGTCTTGTCTTTGTCTTGTCTTTGTCTTGTCTTTGTCTTGTCTTTGTCTTGTCTTTGTCTTGTCTTTGTCTTGTCTTTGTCTTGTCTTTGTCTTGTCTTTGTCTTGTCTTTGTCTTGTCTTTGTCTTGTCTTTGTCTTGTCTTTGTCTTGTCTTTGTCTTGTCTTTGTCTTGTCTTTGTCTTGTCTTTGTCTTGTCTTTGTCTTGTCTTTGTCTTGTCTTTGTCTTGTCTTTGTCTTGTCTTTGTCTTGTCTTTGTCTTGTCTTTGTCTTGTCTTTGTCTTGTCTTTGTCTTGTCTTTGTCTTGTCTTTGTCTTGTCTTTGTCTTGTCTTTGTCTTGTCTTTGTCTTGTCTTTGTCTTGTCTTTGTCTTGTCTTTGTCTTGTCTTTGTCTTGTCTTTGTCTTGTCTTTGTCTTGTCTTTGTCTTGTCTTTGTCTTGTCTTTGTCTTGTCTTTGTCTTGTCTTTGTCTTGTCTTTGTCTTGTCTTTGTCTTGTCTTTGTCTTGTCTTTGTCTTGTCTTTGTCTTGTCTTTGTCTTGTCTTTGTCTTGTCTTTGTCTTGTCTTTGTCTTGTCTTTGTCTTGTCTTTGTCTTGTCTTTGTCTTGTCTTTGTCTTGTCTTTGTCTTGTCTTTGTCTTGTCTTTGTCTTGTCTTTGTCTTGTCTTTGTCTTGTCTTTGTCTTGTCTTTGTCTTGTCTTTGTCTTGTCTTTGTCTTGTCTTTGTCTTGTCTTTGTCTTGTCTTTGTCTTGTCTTTGTCTTGTCTTTGTCTTGTCTTTGTCTTGTCTTTGTCTTGTCTTTGTCTTGTCTTTGTCTTGTCTTTGTCTTGTCTTTGTCTTGTCTTTGTCTTGTCTTTGTCTTGTCTTTGTCTTGTCTTTGTCTTGTCTTTGTCTTGTCTTTGTCTTGTCTTTGTCTTGTCTTTGTCTTGTCTTTGTCTTGTCTTTGTCTTGTCTTTGTCTTGTCTTTGTCTTGTCTTTGTCTTGTCTTTGTCTTGTCTTTGTCTTGTCTTTGTCTTGTCTTTGTCTTGTCTTTGTCTTGTCTTTGACTTGTCTTTGTCTTGTATTTGTCTTGTCTTTGTCTAGATGGAGACATTAGACGCGATCGAGAGCTGGATGAACGGGGTCAAGCTGCAAATAGCTCACCACAAGACGGAGGTGTTGTTGGTCAGTAACTGCAGATCGGTTCAACGGATGCAGATCGACGTCGGAGGGCACGTGATTGCATCGAAACGTGCATTGAAGCAATTGGGGGTTATAATCGACGACCGGTTGAGTTTCAACAACCACGTTGATTACGCCTGTGAAAAGTCGGCGAAGGCAACGAACGCAATAGCGAGAATCATGCCAAACGTCGGCGGTCCGAGAAGCAGCACGAGACGTCTGCTATCTACTGTTTCGTCATCGATACTCCGATATGGGGTTCTTGCCTGGAGTGCTGCGCTGAAAACCAAGCGGAACCGTGAAAAGCTAAACAGGACATTCCGACTAATGGCCGTACGAGTCGCGAGTGCGTACAGAATGATATCGTCGGAGGCAGTATGCGTTATCGCCGGGATGATCCCCATCTGCATTACCCTGGCGGAGGACGTGGAATGCTATCAGCGGAGAAATGCACGTAACGCTAGGAGATTGGTTCGAGCGGACTCGTTGGCTAAATGGCAACAGGAGTGGGACAACGCGGAGAAAGGAAGGTGGACCCACCAACTCATCCCAAATGTATCGGCCTGGGTACATAGGAAGCATGGAGAGGTGAACTTCCATTTGACGCAGTTTTTGTCCGGGCACGGATGCTACCGGAAGTACTAGCATCGGTTTGGACATGCTTCGTCACCCCTTTGCCCGGAGTGTGCGACTGTGCAGGAGACACCGGAACACGTGGTCTTCGAATGCCCTAGATTCGAAGAAGTTCGTAGGGGTATACCTGGTATGACAGTGGACAATATCGTCGAAGAGATGTACCGTGACGAACATACCTGGGACGCTGTCAACAGAGTGGTCTCGAGCATACTCTCCGAGCGGCAGAGGAAGTGGCGAAGAGACCAGCAAGAAGTCGCAAATCGGGTTTCGAGAGAAATTGCGCCGCTGGGGAACTCTCCAACTGTGCAGACTAGGTCCACCGTCAGGGACCAGTTGAGTAGTACGTGACGTAGCACCGAGTTGGGTCGTCGGGGCGCCTGGGAACCGGACGTCAAGCTTCACCGGAATCGCTGAACAGACCTCGACATCCTACCGGGTAGCTCGTGAGTAGGCTAGATTCACCGCCGGGGATTAGACCGCGTCGCAGAGCTAGCAGTGGGTCGTTGGGGCGCTGGTGAACCGGAAGCTACGCTCCAACCGGAATCGCCGGATAGACCTCAGCACCTACTGTATGGCCGGACCGTGAGTAGGCTAGATCCACCGCCGGGGACTGGATCGAGTAGATCAGGACGACGCGGAGAGCTAAATGGCTCATAAAAACGAACATCGGAATCAGGAGAAATCTACCGCTCGGTTGCAGGAGAATAGGCTAGATCCATTGTTGGGGACTAGACTGAGTAGTTCGCGAACAAGTGAGGGCGGGAGCAGAATGGCTCATCGGGAAAGTAGAGCGAAATGGAACGAGAGGAAGCCAAAAGGCTCAAGAAATTGTGGTGTTAAAACAAAAGAAGAATCGGTATCGGGAGAGCCTCCTTCACCGGGGAACTCTCCGTCGGCGTAAGCTAGATCCACCGCAGGGGACTAGACTGAGTAGACCGCGACGAAATACCACCAGTCGCAGGTCGTCGGGGCATCAGCGAACCGGACGCCCTGGTCCACCGGAATCTCCGAAATGACCTCGACATCGTGTTGGTTGGCTCGGTTTCGGGAGAACTTCTCTCGCCGGGGAATTCTCCGTCGGAGTAGACTAGGTCCATCGTCGGGGACTAGACCGAGTAGTTCGCGAACAAGTCTGGTGCTCAATGAGTAAACAGCGCTGAATGGTGCGAGAAGGGAGTTGCGGCGCTAACTGGCACAAGGGAGCCGAAGGGCTCGGAGAATTAGACAGTCTGAAGTTTGCCGCCCAGACTGTACTCGTAGGGGAGGAGTACTAAGCCTCGACTCACAGCCATCTTTCCGACTGCCATGCAGAACTTGCCAGTCTGTGTGGATGGTAGAGAATTGGTGGTGTGTAGAGGAGTGGGGCTGTAACCCTGCGGAAGAAACGAACTAGTAAGTAGTTGAATTAGAGTGTGTGCTACGCACATAAAAACCCCTCCCGGAGGAATGCCGTAAGGTAGTGCCGGGGAGGAATCAGGTTCTGAGCAAGAGCAGTGGTTTTTAGCGGGTCGGGTGATTGCAGCCCAAACCCGTTCCCTGAGACATTGGGGTTTTTGTACATTTTCCCTCACTCAGTATTATCCTGAAATGTTTTTACTGCTCTATAAAAACACACATACATACTAGAGATGGTCGGGTTCGGGTTCTGTAAATTTAAGCTTCTCGGGTTCGGGTCAGGTTCCGGGTTTTCAAATTTGAAATTCTCGGGTTCGGGTCGGGTCCGGGTTTTTGAAAAAATGAACTTTCGGGCTCGGGTCGGGTTCGGGTTTTTCAAATTACAAATTATCGGGGTCGGGTCGGGTTCGGGTTTTGAACAAAACACCCCATCCATTTCATAACACTGTTTGCGTCTATACACAAAACGCAGTCTTTTTTGTAGTAGTGAATTATACTTCGTAATACGAATGGATGACACATATAACCATACCAAATGTTAGCACCTCTGATTCGCTAGAATTAGTCGTATTTTCTGGTGCTCAAATATTGTATTTTTTCATTCTTGCATAAAATTCCGTCTCTTCAGATTCGCGAACTGCCTGAATTATTTAATTTTTTAAACCAACATTCATGAAAGAACATTCATGAAATTCAACAATACGTGTTTCACATCTAAAATCTCTTTGCGATTTATTTTTCATGATAATTAGTAATAAACCAAATCAACAGGAATTTATCGGAAAATATCGGTACAACTTTCTATAATGGAATATAAGTTTCGACAGGTACTTTAAAACCGATACTTAGGCCGCGGCGACTTTTTCTCTACGTAAACGGTTTTGTGAGGTACATTCGTACCCCAGAACTAAAATCGCTCTAGTGTGTCTAATTTTTATTAAATTTATAATTAAATTGGATTGTTTTATTCTAAATCATTCGCAAAGTAACCTGTTTAAAAATATTCGTGTTTTGACTATTTAATTTTGAAAACCAAACGCCAAACGTTAAAAATACAGCAACATGCAGTAACAGAGATAAAACAGGAAGGCGTCGAAGGAATAGGTAGAGCCGGTGCATTGTACGTGTATATAAAGTAAGTATGTTCCAGAGCCTGGGCTGCAGAAGATAACGAATCGAATGATGCATCTTGCATACTATATACAAATCATATTCACGAATATGTTGTGACTCTTTCATCCGCAAAAGCAAAAATTACGATAACGATCCAAACGCATTTTCTAGTTACTTTGCTATAGTGCTTTGTTATACCAAATAATAGATACTATTATTCGGCAGAATTGGAACTTATACAATTTTACACAAGTTTCTCGCTTACTGTGTATCGATATTTTGCTTTTTAAAAAAGATAGGATTTTTTTTTTGAATTATGTACACATAACAAAACACTAACGCAAACGGTTTTGTAGGGTACATTTGTACCCCAAACAAACTTTAAGCAAGCACTGTTAAATTGGTCAAATGAAACAAATAGGTTGTACCTGCCTTCACGGAAGTTTAATAATCAAACTGGTTTATGATAAAGATTGCTTGCAATTAAAATAAACTATAACCAAAAAATAAGGATTTGAACTCATAAATTTGGTGGTACTTTGGTGTCATTATGGCCGCTCAAATTTAAAAAGGGCACATTATTTTTTTTAAAGCAGATAGTTTAGGCCAAATTTATTTTCTAGAGACTGTCTTTGTTCCATCAGACCTAAACCTAGCTTCACTTCCACCAGGTTTCGTTGTTCATGACACTCATATGGTGATGGGATAATAGCACCACTATCAAATCAATGGTACATATATGAAACAAGCACTTTCTGTCAGATTGTTCCCAGGCTGAGCTGTTGCATGATCCAGATTCCTTCATGAAAATATATGAATTTCCACGAACTTAACGAAATGATCGCAAAAATGTTGTATGTTCTGTTGAAGCCATTAACGGATTATTAAAAATTTGGAGTCGTTCCGAGAGCTCCATTGGAGATGTCGAAGAAACTCTATTGGCGCGCTTACCGTATAATCTGAAGCATTTAATAGCTAAGATACCCAATCATAGATCGTCCTAACGCCAATGATGGGACATCAAGAACACGTCAGAAAATGATTGATACCCTTCGATACAGGTTTGACCGTTCCAACCAGTAACGTGGGTGACGTCATGTCGAATACGAATTGCCAATTGCCATAGCTTAATTTAATACATGTAGTAAATTATACGAAACTGCCTTGCAGGAATGGTTTCTGATAAAAAATCAGAAATTTTGGTTAAGTACGACGGGCAAGGTTGTTGGAAACTGTGCATTAAGCTTTCTATTTCCCCATGATTTAGCCGCCGATTTAACTTAATTTCCGGTTAAGATATTAACGATTTATAAGTTTCTCAGAACGTTACAAATTTGACGTTCAGTAATAGTAAATATAAGTGCGGTTTCTACTCGGCAGTGATTTGTTTTGCCATATGCAGATATAACTCAATGCGTATGGTGCTACTTTAGATTCGAGTGATTTTACAATTCTTAGATGAGTCAAGGGTTCAGCTCGGGTGCCTAGAATTAAAAATCTTCGAGATCTTTGGTTGATTCTCTGTATTAGTAAGTTGGATTCGGATCGGGCTTCTCAAATTTTAAATTTTCGGGTTCGGGTCGGGTTTTCAAATTTTAAAATTCTCGGGTCGGGTCGGGTTCGGGTTTTACGAAATTTTCATTCTCGGGTACGGGTCGGGTTGGGGTTTTTAAGTTTTAAAATGTTCGGGCTCGGGTCGGGTTCGGGTTTTTCAAATTTTATAATTTTGGGCTCGGGTCGGGTTCGGGTTTTTCAATTTTCATGTGCTCGGGTTCGGGTCGGGTTCGGTTAGAAAGTCGGTTTTTGGAGCAATTGCATAACCTTTCTATATGAGAAAGGCGAAAGAATAATATTTAATTAGCTTAATCAGCATAAGTTCAATGTTATCTTCATGTGATTATATTTTGAAATGTTGGTGGAATGGGTTTGAAAGTGGAGGGAATGGGGGGTTACTAGAGTAGTAGTGGAGGATGCGTCAGAAATCCTTCATCTTATTTCGGTATACGGGGTGGATGAAGGATATGCGGGCGTGAGGGTAGTCCAAGGGGAGGGGAGTGATGAAGAAGGGAGGTGTAAGGGCAAGGCGGAGGGGGAGAAGCAGCGACGCAATACTTAACTACACATTTTGCCTTTCATTTGAGACTTGGTTTGAGAAAATCGGTTCAGTCATCACCGATGAACCGATGTGACTTTAATTGTGGAATATGCCCGGAATTCTGGACATCCGGAATCGTCGATAGTGGACAATATATTCAAAGAATGTTTGATTGGCAATCAGTGATCTAGATCTGCGATTAGAAGTTATGAATCAAATAGTATATGTCACTCGGGTCTCCGGGCCTCCGTTAAAAAGTCGGTTTTCAGAGCAATTGCAATACCTTTCTATTGAGAAAGGCAAAAAGATCGAGACGAAATAATAATAGTAACTTTAATGAAAGAAACAAAAGCACTACAAATTTTCTTCCACCTGATCAAGAGCAACTCGCAGCGTCACGCCACTCACGACTGCCAATTAATAGTAACCATACGAGTAATACCAATCGCAAAATCACATTTAAGGCCGGTAGAACCCACTATAGCAAAAACCATACGAGTAGTAACTACAACAATAGTTTCCTGCCACCGGATAGAGTACTTCTTACGGCAGCAAAGGATAGTTTCTCAGGACTCCCCAGGAACTATAGGCCATCAATTCCATTTGAGGGTGGCGCCTGGTGGGAGGAGGCCAACTCAAACGGACTTTTTCCCACCCGAATACGAATTGCCAATTGCCATAGCTTAATTTAATACATGTAGTAAATTATACGAAACTGCCTTGCAGGAATGGTTTCTGATAAAAAATCAGAAATTTTGGTTAAGTACGACGGGCAAGGTTGTTGGAAACTGTGCATTAAGCTTTCTATTTCCCCATGATTTAGCCGCCGATTTAACTTAATTTCCGGTTAAGATATTAACGATTTATAAGTTTCTCAGAACGTTACAAATTTGACGTTCAGTAATAGTAAATATAAGTGCGGTTTCTACTCGGCAGTGATTTTGTTTTGCCATATGCGTATGGTGCTACTTTAGATTCGAGTGATTTTACAATTCTTAGATGAGTCAAGGGTTCAGCTCGGGTGCCTAGAATTAAAAATCTTCGAGATCTTTGGTTGATTCTCTGTATTAGTAAGTTGGATTCGGATCGGGCTTCTCAAATTTTAAATTTTCGGGTTCGGGTCGGGTTTTCAAATTTTAAAATTCTCGGGTCGGGTCGGGTTCGGGTTTTACGAAATTTTCATTCTCGGGTACGGGTCGGGTTAGGGTTTTTAAGTTTTAAAATGTTCGAGCTCGGGTCGGGTTCGGGTTTTTCAAATTTTATAATTTTGGGCTCGGGTCGGGTTCGGGTTTTTCAATTTTCATGTGCTCGGGTTCGGGTCGGGTTCGGGTTCGAAAAAAATGAAACCCGACCACCTCTAATACATACACACAGATATTTTGCGATCTCGGCGAACTGAGTCGAATGTTATATGAGACTGGGGCCTCCGGGCCTCGGTTAGAAAGTCGGTTTTTGGAGCAATTGCATAACCTTTCTATATGAGAAAGGCAAAAGAATAATATTTAATTAGCTTAATCAGCATAAGTTCAATGTTATCTTCATGTGATTATATTTTGAAATGTTGGTGGAATGGGTTTGAAAGTGGAGGGAATGGGGGGTTACTAGAGTAGGAGTGGAGGATGCGTCAGAAATCCTTCATCTTATTTCGGTATACGGGGTGGATGGAGGATATGCGGGCGTGAGGGTAGTCCAAGGGGAGGGGAGTGATGAAGAAGGGAGGTGTAAGGGCAAGGCGGGGGGGGGAGGGGCAGCGACGCAATACTTAACTACACATTTTGCCTTTCATTTGAGACTTGGTTTGAGAAAATCGGTTCAGTCATCACCGATGAACCGATGTGACTTTAATTGTGAAATATGCCCGGAATTCTGGACATCCGGAATCGTCGATAGTGGACAATATATTCAAAGAATGTTTGATTGGCAATCAGTGATCTAGATCTGCGATTAGAAGTAATGAATCGAATAGCATATGTCACTCGGGTCTCCGGGCCTCCGTTAAAAAGTCGGTTTTCAGAGCAATTGCAATACCTTTCTATTGAGAAAGGCAAAAAGATCGAGACGAAATAATAATAGTAACTTTAATGAAAGAAACAAAAGCACTACAAATTTTCTTCCACCTGATCAAGAGCAACTCGCAGCGTCACGCCACTCACGACTGCCAATTAATAGTAACCATACGAGTAATACCAATCGCAAAATCACATTTAAGGCCGGTAGCACCCACTATAACAAAAACCATACGAGTAGTCACAATAGTTTCCTGCCACCGGATAGAGTACTTCTTACGGTAGCAAATGATAGTTTCTCAGGACTCCCCAGGAACTATAGGCCATCAATTCCATTTGAGGGTGGCGCCTGGTGGGAGGAGGCCAACTCAAACGGACTTTTTCCCACCCGAATCATTCAGACTATAATGTCCGATGATAAATAAATAAATAAATAAATAAATAAATAAATAAATAAATAAATAAATAAATAAATAAATAAATAAATAAATAAATAAATAAATAAATAAATAAATAAATAAATAAATAAATAAATAAATAAATAAATAAATAAATAAATAAATAAATAAATAAATAAATAAATAAATAAATAAATAAATAAATAAATAAATTCAGTTTCAAAGAGGGCCGACATTGAATCCCTATCCAGTGGATGATTTACCACGGTCGACGCTGCAAATGCACCCAACATCGGAGCGCTCGTCAACAGTTTTGTGTAAGGCGTGTCATTCTCAACATTCGTGTTTTCGACGATCTTGACGTATTCCCTAGAAGAAGAAAACGACGAGAACACCGCAGTTTGCCAAGATTCGACGCGATTTGAACGACAACAAAAAGAGGTAATCTCGACTCCTCAAGTAGAATCGTCAGTAGAAATTTTAATTTACTGTCAAAACTTTAATAGAATGAAAAGTGCATCAAAAATGGAACAAATAATTGTATAGGAGTTACTCAAAACAAAATTTTAAGTAACTCCTATACAATTATCTTGGCTACAGACTCTAGTTGGGATGAAAGTGTTAGAAGTGAAGAAGTTTTCGGAAACAGCTGCAATGTGTTTAGAGCTGACCGAGACATTCACAAAAAGTCGGGAGGGGGAATTCTAATAGCAGTTACATCAAAATTTAACGCTGAAATCATTACTACAAGGAAATGTGTGGGTTAAAGCTCACCTGGCAGATGAAACACATATATTTTCCTCTGTGAACATTTGAAAAGTTTTTTTCTTATTGCCGAAGACATTATAACCAGGCTCCCCCCAGAGGTAAAAGTTCATATTTATGGTGACTTCAATCAACGAAGCATTGGCTTCTTTCCAGACACTGAAAATGAAAGCATCCTACTTCCAGTCATTGGGGATAACAAAACTCTGCAGGCCATATTTGACAAAACTGCAAGTTTAGAACTTAACCAAATTAATCATGTTTGAGATCAGCAAAACCGTTATTTAGATTTATTATTCATAAATATTCCTGAAGACTTCTGTGTCACAGAATCATTAACCCCACTATGGAAAAATGAAGCGTTTCATACAGCAATTGAGTTTTCTGTATTTGTACATGATAACAAAAGACCCGATGATTGCGAGTACAAAGAGGCCTTTCAATTTCAATTGGCAAATTTTGACAACATAAAACAAAGACTAAGCAGTATAGATTGGCAAACGATGTTTAGAAATGAAGCAAGTATCGAATATTCAGTAGACGTCTTTTACACAAAACTGTTTAATATAATAGTTGAACAAGTACCACTGAAAAAAATTAGGCGACAAGGCAACACAAAATATCCAGTTTGGTATAACGAGCACATTAAAATTTAAAAAATCGTAAACAAAAGGCCCACAAAAAGTATTAAAATATCAGAAATGAAAGAAACTTATTTAACTATTTGGGCATTTACGAACAACTAAACCTATCCATTAATTTAGCATTTGAAGAGTATTACTCAAAAACCGAACTTCAAATAAAATCTTGTCCAAAAAATTATTTTTTATGTTAAAAATAATATAAAATCGGAAAACTTCACTTCAAAAATGAGACTTAAAGAAAAGGTCGGTGTCAACTCGGAACAAATCTGCAATCTTTTAGCAACCTTCTTTCAAGACACTTATACCACATTTTCTGTGTGCACGATATTATGGAGGCTCTAAACAAACTAGATACCTCCAAGAGTTCTGGACCTGACGGGATTCCACCAGTATTTATGAA
Source organism: Topomyia yanbarensis (assembly GCF_030247195.1). NCBI lineage: Eukaryota > Metazoa > Arthropoda > Insecta > Diptera > Culicidae > Topomyia > Topomyia yanbarensis. Next base: position 228,746,881 of record NC_080672.1, read on the forward strand.
GAACTTAGCGTTGGAACTCACAGCTCCTCTGTTTTGGCTTTTTAACATGTCGCTTGAATCTGGCATTTTCCCCAATTTATAGAAAAGCTCGTACCTGGTACCAGGGATGGGAATTATCATTCATTCGCATGATTCTTGGCGAATCCGTTCATTGCTTTGACAGCAGCCAGTCGTTCATTCACGATCCGACTAAAACTCTCCAAATAAACGCAACTGAACGTAGGTAGAGATGAACTTCTGAAGATGTGAGCCAGGTAAAAGAATGACACGTACTATGTTGAATGAAGAAGATGGTGTTCTTTATTGGCGGATTGAATCGGAAGATTATACTGTAAACATTCACAAGTGAATCAACTTTTAGTTCACAAATGAATGTGAGATTGTATTCTCCGGTTAGTTAGGTCAACTTTATAGTGCAAATGTAAACTATAATCAATATTGGGAAGAAGAAAAAATGCATGCTTGTACATGGCACACATAAAAATTGTTCAATTAACAATTTCGTATTTTTCAAACAATCCATGTTACGGCTCCGCGGTTCGGTTTTCTAGTTTGGCGGTGCAGGTAAATTCATTACTGCGTGGACAGCAGGGTGCATTTTAAAAATGTTATTTTTTAAATTTTCGAGCATCAGCGGTGCTTGCTTATATTTGCAATTCTCATCTGCTTTGAAGCGGAATTTTCTGCCCTCCTCCTGGATAGCTTGCAACAGGATCTTTTTTTGAGTACAGCGTCGTTTCATTCTAAAAATAAAACAAATTTTTTTTCGCCAGCACATTGCAAATTACTTACTTAACAATAAGAGATCAAAACAATTTCATAGGTCTATAAACAAAAACGACAACTACCATAACTACCGTGGCATTGCCATTATATCATGTATGCCTGAACTCTTTGAAGCAATCGTTAACGAAAAACTGATCAATCAAATCAAAAACAGAATTACTGACATGCAGCATGGGTTCTTCAAAGGACGTTCAACTAACACAAATTTACTAGAATTCGTCAACTACTCATTGATTGCAATGGAGAATGGAAACTACGTTGAAGCTCTTTACACAGACTTCTCAAATGGCTCGAATCATATTTAATTAACCGTCAACAAATAATTAGATACAAAGGGAAGAAATCGAATCATATTCGCATCAAGAGTTCCTCTAGGCCCTCTTTTGTTCATTTTATTCGTAAACGACATTTCATTCATTCTCAAAACCATAAAAGTACTTATCTATGCCGACGACATGAAGCTCTTTCTAGAAATTAGGAACGAACAAGACATAAAGATATTACAGGAAGAAATACATATATTTTATCTATGGTGTAACAAAAGCCTTCTGCAACTAAACGTAAAAAACCTGTTTTAATCCTCCTAGCGGTGCAATTGTGCCTTTCTCAATCATAAACACGAGAGTGTTTCCGTTGTTAACATTTATTAAAAGCTTTCAAATGCATATATTGCATATTATTATTTTACATGACATGACAAATATACAAGAAAAGAAATCATTATTCGAATCTACAATTTTGTAAAAGAAAAAACAGCCACGGTAATATTGAACTGAAAAATCTGTTTTAATTCACCTAGCGGTGCAATTGTGCCTTTCTTCATCATGAACACGAGAATGTTTCCGTTGTTTATATTCATTAAAAGCTTTCAAATGCATATATTACATTTTATTATTATACATGACATGACAAATATACAAGAAAAGAAATCAAAAATTTTGTAAAAGAAAAATTTTGTAAAAGAAAAAACAGCCACGGTAATATTGAACTGAAAAAAGGTGTGAAATCAGTCCCAAAAAGTCGATTTTTATAAAAAAAAATTCGTGATAACATAAAATCTCGACGTTTCATGCATTTTAAGGATATTTGACATCAAAAATGCGAATTCGATTTCTAAAGTTTCATGGGGTCCACCCACTGAAAAAAATTTTGAGTTCCGGCTTATATGGGAATTTCATATGTGACCGGACGGTTCAGTGTATATTTCCGGAACCATATAAGCGATCCGGACGACATCTGTGGGGATAATATAGCTATCATTTGAGACTAAGTTTGTGAAAATCGGCCCAACCATTTCCGAGAAACTGATATGAGTTTGCTAGTTTTGAAAGATGACCGCTTTTCCCGGGCACTTCCGGAACCATCTATGGTGGTCAATGTAGTCAATGAAAGTTTGTTTGGCCGTCGGTGACCTAGAACTGCAAATTTAAGTTATTTATGAGACATTTTAGAGAAATTTTTACCTTTTTTGCTTTCATCGGAGTATCGGTTTGAATCACAATTTGCTCGCATGCCACAACCTGTAACTCCGGAACCAGAGGTCGGATCGGGATGAAATTTAATAGCCATTTACGGGGACGCAACATCTTTCATTTGAGACTAAGTTTGGTTGATTCGGTCTAGCCATCTCCGAGAAACCGATGTGAATGTTATTCTGAATTTGGATACTTCCGCCGGGACTTCCGGAACCGATGATGGTGGCCAATGTGACCAAAGAGACTTTGAATGGCTGTTTGTGACCTAGTACTACATATCGAAGCAGTTGTGGTCACTTTTTGGAAAAATTGCACCATTCATTGAAGAATTTATTAAAATCGACATTTTCTGCGTGATCGTACTCATCACCCTATAATTCCGGAACCGGAAGTCGGATCCATAAGGGACGATCCATAAATGACGTAGCATTTTTTGAACGATTTTTAACACCCCCCTCCCCCATCGTAGCATTTCGTCACAAACCTCTAAATACACCCCCTGGTAAATACGTAGCTTGACGGTGATTCTCCCCCCCCCCCCTTGTCCCCGTAAAACTATTTAAAAATATAAAAAACGATAGTAGTTATTCCCCTTTAAAAAAGCTACGTAGCATGACATGAACCCCTACCCCCTGTCGTCACACATCATCACATAATACAAAACTCCCCCCTCCCCCATATAATGCTACGTCATTTATGGATAATCCCTAAGATATTCAATACCAGCCTATGGGAACGTTGCACCTTTCATTTGGGACTAAGTTTGTGAAAATCGGTTCAGCCATCTCTGAGAAAAGTGAGTGAGTTTGTGTTCGCGTATACACACACAGAGGCACATACACACACATACATACACACACAGACATACACACAGAGACATTTGCCTTACTCGTCGAGCTGAATCGAATGGTATACGTCACTCGGCCCTCCGGGCTTCCATTAAAAAGTCGGTTTTCAGAGCAATTGCAACACCTTTCTATTGAGAAAGGCAAAAATGTAATGTAATAACTTTTAGTAGGAAACGAAATACACCTGACATTTCAATCACTCTAGGTAATCAAGTGGCACAAAAGTGCGAAAGAGTTGAAGATTTGGGAGTCATTCTAGATTCAAAATTAACTTTCATTGACTATTACAACACAATCGTCAATAGAGCAAATAACATGCTTGGATTTACAAAGCGTTTTAGTTACAATTTTAATGATAAATACTGGAGCATTGTAGCATAGCTTGGTCACCCTTCTCAATCACACATGAAGAAAGAATAGAATCAGTACAACGGCAATTTTTATTGTTTGCACTTCGCAAAATAGGTTCGACACGACTTTCTCTCCCATCTTATAAAGCTTACTGTATGCTCATTAACATCCAAACACTAAAAGAGCGCCGAGAATATGCAATGGACTTATTTGAAACGATATAATTTCGTGTCGTATTGATTCAGTCGAACTTCTATCTAAACTTAATTTTTGTATACCTTCCCAGCAGTTACGAAACCGAAATACATTTATAACAAGCAGTTATCGTACAAATTATGTCAAGTTTGGACCATTAAGCCCGATGATAGCAACTTACAACAAGCACTGCGAAGCTATTGACTTAACAATGACAAAAAGCAAATTAAAAAATATTTCAATTCTATTCGCTAATAAAGAACATCTAAAAGTAGTCCAATGTAAACCAGATAGTGTTTAGTTTAGCTATTAGTATTTTATATTTTAAGTGTACACTACTTGTTGTAATAAAACGGTCTACTCTTGTTTGACGACAATAAATAAATATGTAAATAAATAAATAGATTGATTTGTAGAACATTTTATTAGATAAGTGTCGGATGTTTAAGCTATTTTTGCATCTGAACTTTCAATAAGCTATCACATAGACATTAAATTTCTCAAAATGTAGACAAATTGCACTAAACTAAATTCATCTCCCAAGCAAAATATTTAGATGCGATTGTGATGTTTCACAATTTTTATTCTCACCTGTATTGCAAGAAGTTTTATCAGGATCCATGTTACAGCTAGTTGAAGTTTTCAAGCAAATTTTATAAAATTATTGGGATTCTTTTGACTGATATCTGTGTATCATGAACATATTTCATTGATTTAATTCATGAAATTATAAAATCAGCAGAATAAACAAGTGGGCCAATCTGTCTGATAAATTTTCCGGCAAGGTAAAATGTAAACATTTAATGCTGGGTATGGAATAATTAATGTAGCTACACTTATGTATAAGGGCATGTAATTTAGTTAGCAGGATTATCACTTATTATTCCTCAATACTTCGGTGTATCTTGTTGCTATTTGCTGATAAAGGATCAACATTGCCAAATAATAACACAAACTATTACCAGGTATACATCATTTTTGTTATTCTAAAAAACGGATGAAAAAATAAACTCGAAAATATTTAACCAAGATTTCTATATTGAAATGCTTAGAATTTATCTCAAAACTGAATCAACACACGTATATCATTTATTTCTGTGAAATACGATTTTCTGTCATCCGATTGGATCATGCGCAGTATATATCATGAAGGCTCTTTCCAAAGTTACTATATGTATACAACTGAAAACATTAAGCTTCGCGATCGAAGAGTGCATCCAAGAAGCTTCTGTTGCGTCAATTTACACAGTGACGATGATTCGCGTTAACAGCATAATCCATCGGGTTTCCCTGTTAATCACCTAATCCAATTTAGGAAATAATATTCATTTCGACCCAAAGTAAAAGCTGAGAAGCAAGATAGGTACTATGCGGGACGTCTCTCCCGAAAGTTTACGGGGTAGCGTAGAAAGGAAGTTTTGATATTCCAGCACACTGAAAGACATTTGATGAAAAAAATAACAAAACCAATTCTTGTTTTCCTAATTAGTTGATTTCTATTTTATTCTATTCTAACCCTTACATAACCAGTATTGAAAAGCATCCTGGAAAACACTGCAGTTATTCTGTAGTTTTTTTTTTATCAATATCAATATTTGAAGCGTATTCCCATATTTTGCAAACGAGCAGAGTTGGGTTTGAAAATGTTTCACAATTAGTCGACAATTAAATTATTCATTTAATGAATAATTTAATTCACGAATTGTTTTGAATCTTAAACCAGGAAGAAACGAGGACAGCTATTCGGTTCATGTTATGATTTTTCGGAACTTAGTTGATCAACGATCCGACAGTCGATGAAAATTGTTCTTCAATGTCATGTTAGAATCTCACATTTGATAATACTTTTTCATTTTGTTTTTTAATATAACTATGAATCACGCTCAATTTGACTTTTAATTTCCTGTCGGTTTTGACAATCTAGATATATATATATATATATATATATATATATATATATATATATATATATATATATATATATATATATATATATATATATATATATATATATATATATATATATATATATATATATATATATATATATATATATATATATATATATATATATATATATATATATATATATATTAGGGTGGAGCATTGTTATATGGAAAAATGTAATCATAACCACATCAAACGAGCACAGCACTTTTTTGGTTCCTTTTGGGGTCCCAAACAACTGTGCAAAATTTGGGGTCGATTGGTGTTGACCCGGCGTAGCGCATTGCGATTAAAATTTGTATGGGGATTAGTATGGGAAAACCTACATTTTTGCATTTTTAATTCTACAGACTACAATTCTTCCGGTAGTGTGCCAACAAATAGATAAAAGTATAGTCCAGGATATGCTGAACAACTTTGCTGAAGGATGTGTGGTGTTAGAATGTCTCTAAGCCAAGTTATAGCTGTTCAAAGTTCGATACATCGAATTAAATGCCAAAAATCATTTTTATTGCCAACACTGCCGGTGTACCAATGGTATTTCATATAGCATTCCAAAATAACATTATATATTTTAGTTTTACCACATTGATATGTTTGGATGAATTATTCAAAAGCCTTAGCTCAATTTCATGAGCGTAGGTAGTTGAGCAATGGGGCGTAGTGAGGAGGGGGGACTTTAATATGTAGAAATTCGAACTGAAATGTTGTCGAGTTGGAATGTTCAGATGAATTATTTCAAAACATTGACACAATGTCCTACGCATAATAGTAACGATGAAATAAAATATACTGTATCCCTTTGCCTTGACTTTTATCAATAGAAGTTACGTTACAGACTGAATCAATTGATGTCGAGTTGATATGTCAGAGGATTGCATTGATTATGTTTCAGTTTAATAGGCACTATGATTGATTGGATGCTCATTTCGATGCTGTTAGATCACCCGAAGCAAAAATTGTTGTAGGGATCTGGTGGATTTCATGTTGAAATCCAGAAATTAGCTTCACGCCTCGTGATCAAACAACATAGAAATGAGCATGCTATCAAATCATAATGCGTATTAAACCGAAATATAATCCTCTGACATATCAAATCGACATCAGTTGATTCAGTCTGCAACGTAACTTCTATTGATAAAAGTCAAGGTAAAGGGATACAGTATGTTTTATTTCATCGTTACTATTATGCGTAGGACATTGTTTTGAAATAATTCATCTGAACATTCCAACTCGACAACATTTCAGTTCGAATTTCTACATATTAAAGTTCCCCCCCCCCCTTTCACTACGCCCTATTGCTCAACTACCTACGCTCATGAAATTGAGCTAAGACTTTTGAATAATTCATCCAAACATATCAATGTGGTAAAACTTAAATATATAATTTTATTTTGGAATGCTATATGAAATACCATTGGTACACCCGCAGTGTTGGCAATAAAAATGATTTTTGGCATTTAATTCGTTGTATCGAACTTTGAACAGCTATAACATGGCTTAGAGACATTCTAACACCATACATCCTTCGGCAAAGTTGTTCAGCATATCCTGGACTATACTTCTATCTATTTGTTTACATACTAAAGGAAGAATTGTAGTCTGTAGAATTAAAAATGCAAAAATGTAGGTTTTCCCACACTAATCTCCATACAAAATTCAAACGCAATGCGCTACGCCGGGTCAACACCAATCGACCCCAAATTTTGCACAGTTGTTTGGGACCCCAAAAGGAACCTGTGCTGTGCTGAGAAAACGATCATTTTGCCCCACCCTAATATATATATATATATATATATATATATATATATATATATATATATATATATATATATATATATATATATATATATATATATATATATATATATATATATATATATATATATATATATATATATATATATATATATATATATATATATATATATATATATATATATATATATATATATATATATATATATATATATATATATATATATATATATATATATATATATATATATATTAGGGTGGAGCATTGTAATATGGAAAAACGTAATCATAACGTAATGAACCGAGCACAGCATTTTTTTGTTCCATTTAGGGTCCCAAACAACTGGCAAAATTTGGGGTCGATTGGATTTGACCCGGCGTAGCGCATTGTGTTTGAAATTTGTATGGAAATTAGTATGGGAAAACCTACTTTTTTGCATTTTCAATTTTACAGACTACAATTCTTCCTACAGTATACCAACAATTAGGTAGAAGTGTAGTCTAGGATATACTGAACAAATTTGCCGAAGGATGCATGCTGCTAGAATGCCTCTACAACAAGTTATAGCTGTTCAAAATTCTATAGATCGAATTAATTGCCAAAAATCATTTTTTTTCCAACACTGCGGCTGTATAAATATTTCATATAGCATACCAAAATAACATCATATACTTTAGATTTACCACATTATCATGGGCGTAGGTAGTTGAGCAATAGGGCGTAGTGAGGCGAGAGGAGGGGGAGACTTTTAAATATGGAAACTTGTAACTAACATAGTCGAAATAAAAATGGAAAAAAGAAAAAGGAACTGATGGGAATCCATCGGCAGCGGTGGGTAGCCGCTGTAGACACAGCCATTACCTTACACAATGTAGCAAACCCGCTACGACTGTAAGCACAGTGACAATAGTCTAATAAAAATCTATCCCGGCATTCGAAAGGCAAAAAGAGATGAACAGCAGCAATCATCATTAAGATTGATGCTAATCGTCGACAGGTTTTCAGTGGTGATCTTGCGTGGCTTATTTTTGTCGGTTGTCACGGTAAAGATAGACACGTCTACCTTTATCAGGACACATGCTAGTGAACTCGGGTGATTCGTAGTTATTCTGCCTAAGCTCGACCCTTATTAACAGAAGACAAAGATTAAGCCCGTATGATATTAAGCCTGTTCTAATGACCCTACCACTTCTAGTTTTCCGATCTGTTTACTTCATATCCTTGCTCTCGCTTGAGTACTATGGCTCTAAGTTTCATAACTTTCCCTACCCAGTAATCTCTAGCTAATTGAATGTCGCTAAAATGTAAAAAATTTCCACATGACTTTCGCATGAAAAACATGTAGTGCATTTCTACATGTAAAACAATTGATTTCAAGGGTTCTTCTGCCAATGAAATCTATAAGTAAAACAATGTAATTCACGTGATATTGGAAAATTTTAGTCAACGGTATTTCTTATGATATTGATGTGCTTTTCACACCATGTTCGCATGAATTTCATTCGAAAACCATATCTCCCACACTCGAATGAATATTCAAGTGCCAACGGTGTGTATTTAATGTATTTGTGGATTGAAATAATTCAATAGATTTCCACATGATGTTAACGTGTTAAGTTTTTTCAGTGGAGAAAACTTTTTTGGATTTATTATCTTTCCAGTAGGAGAAAGCTACATGATTTCGTTCTAATGATCATATTTTATAACCCACATGAGATAACGATCATTGCGTAGTCTGACCAGTTCATTAAGAGGCACAGTTTACAGAAAAAAGGAAACAGAAAAATATTTCGCTGGCGAAAATGCTGGACATCTCATTCTCTGCTTACACTGCCCATAAAAGCATAAGAGTCCCATATGGATTTTTGACGAAAATGAGTTATCTGTTGGATTGTATTCTGTATCACCACTAAATCACAATGAACAAATAAGATTACCAAGTTTGTTATGAAAATACCGAAAAAAATGCCAAAACATGATTGTCCCATCCATAAGGCTCAATGAGAATGTAAATCTTCAATAGTGTTTTTTCTCGGCTTGCTGTTTTTCAATATGGGACTCTTATGTTTTTATGGGCAGTACATGTAATTGGGATAATTTTTTCTAACGCAGCTGGAGAAGATTCTGGTAGTTTAAAGCAGCATCCCTAAAATGCAGCTGATGCAAAAGCAATTTACACCGATAAACTCACGAAATATTTCACACTGAGCTCCAACTTTTGATTCTTACGTTGCGCAGGCCTGGCAGCATACTCAAGGTTTCAGACACACAAATACCAACACGTTAGGAAATGAACAATTTGCCCACGGCTTACATAAACTAGGCTGGCTCGTTAAAGTGTAAACATTTGACGAGCGCGCGTCATATAGGATTTTCGATTGATTAACACCGATGTAGTGGAGAGCACTCAGATTCATTCGTTTACGAGCGGTCTATCGGGAAGCAAGTTTTTTTTCCAGTCCGTCATTGTTAGATAAAAAATCGTGCTAATCCCGTTCAATGTTATCACATTCTCTACCTCTCGAGGTTTTGAACTTTTTTCTTCTTTTGTGCGTGTGTTAACCGTTAGGCCGTCCTCAGCCTTTTGTTCGCGTAGTGACGATTGAACAATAGCCAGCTATATAAGCTGAACTGGTGCGTCGTGGGAAACAAATTTACAGATAAGTAAAATCTACCTCTTTTGACACATCATTCCCGTCTGCGCGGGTGCTAACCCCGTGCGTCGACGGTGTCGATGGCTCCCTCCCCGGACGGCCAAATGGAGGTCGAATCGACTCCCAAGGCTCTCCCCCGACCCAAACAATATCCAGAGCTCTCGACCGGTCCCTTTGTGGTCTTCTTTCGGCCCAAAACAAAATCGCTGAATCTATTACAGATTTCAAAAGACCTGACGGAACGGTTCTCGGCTGTGACCGAAATAAGAAAGGTCCGCTCATACAGGGTCAGGGTCGTGTTGGCTAATTCAAAGCAGGCAAACGATATTGCTTGCTGCGATCACTTTACGAAGGACTATTACGTGTATATTCCAGCTGTAAAAGTACAGTCTGAAGGCGTTGTCACCGATGAGAGTTTGACATGGGTAGGCCGTTTAGAGACCGCATACTTCAGCCAGTTTAGAGACCGCATACTTCAGCCAGTGAAAATACTTGAGTGCAAGCGTTTGCACTCAGTAGTAGTTGCGGGGGATGGTTCAAAAACGTTCCCCCAATCAAACTCTTATCGGGTGACCTTCGCTGGTACCACTATGCCAAATTACGTCATCTTGCACAAGGTTCGTCTGTCTGTGCGTCTGTTTGTGCCGCGGGTCATGAATTGCACAAAGTGTAAACACTTGGGTCACACAGCCACCCATTATAGCAATAAGGCCCGCTGTGGAAAATGTGGTGAGAATCATGTGGATGATTCGTGCAGTAAGAATGCTGAGAAGTGTCCTTACTGTGCAGAGATTCTGCATGATATCTCGGCATGTCCCGCGTACAAACTACGCGGGGATAAACAAAAACGTTCCTTTGCGGGACGATCCGAACGTTCTTTCGCAGAAATGCTAAAGAAAGCTACGCCACCAACCTCAACAAACATCTATGCTCACTTGTCTCCTAACGAGGGCGAAACTGATGACCCACAAGAGGGAACATCTACTAGGGTGCCTAGAAGTTATAGGAAGAGGAGGAACATTTCCTCTCCTAAAGTTCCTTGTAAAGGCCAGAAGGTGTCCTTAGACGGGGCTCCGAAAGTGACATCTCTTGGAAGTGTTGCAACCAAGCTGAAGCAAGTAGCTCCTGGTCTCGGAGGATTAAACACAGAGAATGAGTTCCCAGCACTTCCCGGAACATCAAAAATCCCAAGTGTTCCTCTGTTTTAGTTCTTGAATAATCGCGGCACTGGAATTATCAAACTCTCGGACATTGTGGACTGGATAATAAAAACTTTCAATATAACTGATCCTATTAAAAGTTTGTTGTTAGCTCTTCTACCTACAGTAAAAACATTTTTAAAGCAGTTGACTGCGAAATGGCCCCTACTTTCAGCGATTGTATCCTTCGATGGCAAGCTCATCGGACGAGGTCACGGATTTGATCACTGTTCTACAGTGGAATTGCAGAAGTATCATCCCAAAAATAGATTCTTTCAAATTTTTAATAAATAGCTTGAGATGCGATGCATTCGCTTTATGTGAAACTTGGTTAACTTCCGATATAAACCTTAACTTCCACGATTTTAATACTATTCGCTTGGATCGAGATACCCCTACGGAGGAGTACTTTTGGGGATCAAAAAGTGCTATTCCTTCTACAGAATTAACCTTCCCTCAATGCCAGGCATTGAAATTGTCGCTTGTCATGTAACAATAAAAGACAAAGATCTTTGCATAACTTCCATATATATTCCCCCCAACACCGCGATTGGGCACCGCCGGCTGTTTTAGGAGATTTTAACTCCCACGGTACGGAATGGGGTTGCCTTTATAATAATAACCGTTCTTCTTTAATTCACAATATTTGCGACAACTTCAATATGACAATTCTAAACACGGGTGAAATGACACGGATTCCTTCCCCACCAGCGCGCCCAAGTGCATTAGATTTATCCCTTTGCTCGACCTCGCTACAGTTAGATTGCGCGTGGAAGATAATCCCCACGGTAGCGACCATCTGCCGATCGTAGTCTCGATCACCAACAGCTCAAGACCATTGGAATCAATCAATATTTCGTATGACCTCACACGAAATATCGATTGGAAGAGCTATGCGGCCGCGATATCCGACAACATCGAATCTATCCAAGATAGTGCGAATCAAGCTCAGACTAAGCCAGTACCAGGCGCGAACATACAAAAACGTTCTCCCAATCTCTGGTGGGATAAAGAGTGCTCAGACGTGTACGCGGAGAAGGCCGCCGCGTTTAAAACCTTCCGGAATGACGGGTTACCCGCTAGTTTTCGACAGTACGCGACGTTAGACAAGCGAATGAAGAGTTTGATAGAAGCCAAGTAACGCGATTATTCGCGCCGGTTCGTCGACGGATTAACGAGGGAAACATCAATGAGCACTCTTTGGTAAACAGCCCGACGTATGCGAAACCGAAACAGTACTAAAGAGAGCGCAGAATATTCAAACAGTTGGATATTCGAATTCGCCAAGAAGGTTTGTCCGGATTCCGCCCCGGCACAGAAGATCAACCGCGCCGCGTCACCTCACGATAACGCGAACGAAACACCTTTTTCGATGGTGGAGTTCTCACTTGCTCTCTTGTCGTGTAACAATAAAGCTCCAGGGCCAGACAGAATCAAATACAACTTGTTGAAGAATCTACCAGACTCTGCCAAAAGACGCTTGTTGAACTAATTTAATAAGTTTCTTGAGACTAACATTGTCCCACACGATTGGAGGCAAGTGAAGGTCATCGCCATCCAAAAACCAGGAAAACTAGCCTCCTACCGCAATTCGTATCGACCGATCGCAATGCTATCCTGTATTCGGAAGTTGTTCGAGAAAATGATCCTATCCCGCCTCGACAATTGGGTCGAAGCAAATGGCTTACTGTCAGATACACAATTTGGCTTTCGCAAAGGCAAAGGGACGAACGATTGTCTTGCGTTGCTCTCAACCGAAATTCAAATGGCCTATGCTAGCAAAGAGCAGATGGCATCAGTGTTCCTAGATATTAAGGGGGCTTTTGATTCAGTTTCGATCAACATTCTTTCAGAGAAGCTGCACCAGCATGGTCTTTCAGTGACATTAAACAACTTTTTACTAAACTTGTTGTCGGAAAAGCACTTGCATTTTTCGCATGGTGACTTATCGACAACGATTTAGTTACATGGGCCTTTCCCAGCGCTCATGTCTAATCCCCCTGTTATACAATTTCTATGTCAACGACATTGAGGAATGTCTTTACATTTCGTGCATGTTAAGGAAACTTGCAGACGAAGGCGTGGTGTTTGTAACGGGACCCAAAGTTGTCGATCTACAAGGACCATTACAGAATACCTTGGACAGTTTGTCTGCTTGGCCCATTAAGCTGTGTATCGAATTCTCCACGGAGAAAACTGAGCTAGTTGTATTTTCTAGGAAGCGTGAACCAGCATAACTACAGCTTCTATTAATGGGTCAAACTATCGCTCAGGTCTTAACAGTAAAATATCTAGGGGTCTGGTTCGACTCGAAAGGTACTTGGGGATGCCATATTCGGTATCTTAAACAGAAATGCCAGCAAAGGATCAACTTTCTTCGTACAATAACTGGAACATGGTGGGGTGCCCACCCAGGAGACCTAATTAGGTTGTATCAAACAACGATACTGTCGGTAATGGAATATGGATGCTTCTGCTTTCGCTACGCCGCGAACATACATTTCATCAAACTCGAAAGAATTCAGTATCGTTGTTTGCGTATCACCTTAGGATGCATGCAGTCGACCCATACGATGAGTCTCGAAGTGCTGTCGGGCGTTCTCCCGTTGAAAAATCGATTTTGGGAACTCTCATATCGATTGCTCATTCGATGCGATATCTTGAACCCGTTGGTGATTGAAAATTTCAAAAGGCTTGTTGAGCTCAATTCTCAGACCCGTTTAATGTCCCTGTACTTTGACTACATGGCGCAGAATATTAACCCTTCTTCTTACAATCGCAACCGTGTGCATTTCATAAATACTTCTGAATCTACTGTTTTCTTCGACACATCCATGAAAGACGAGATTAGTGGAATTCCGGACCACATACGCCCACAAGTGGTTCCAAACATTTTTTATAATAAATTCCGAGAAGTCGACTGTTCTAAGATGTTTTATACTGACGGATCAAACCTCGAAGAGTCACTGGGTTCGGTATTTTCAATCAAAAGTTCACCGCCTCCTACAAACTCAGTGTTCCTGATTCAGTTTACGCCGCAGAACTAGCTCCTATTCAGTATACCCTTGGGGTCATTGACACACTACCCGCAGACCATTACTTCATCGTTTCGGATAGCCTCAGTTCCATTGACGCTATTCGCTCGATGAAACATGGAAAGCACTCCTCGTATTTTTTGGGGAAAATACGGGAGCTATTGAGTGCTTTATCTGACAAATCTTTCCAGATTACCTTGTTATGGGTCCCTTCTCATTGCTCCATTCCGGGCAATGAGACGGCGAACTCCTTAGCTAAGGCGGGTGCCCTAGAAGGTGACGTTTTTGAAAGACCAATTTGCTTCCACGAATTTTTCAGTATTACTCATCAGAGAACTCTCGAAAGTTGGCAAACCTCGTGAAGCAATGGGGAGCTTGGAAGGTGGCTACATTCGATAGTCCCTAAGGTATCGACGAAACCTTGGTTCAAGGGGATGGATGTGGGTCGTGACTTCATTCGTGTGATGTCCCGGCGCATGGCAAACCATTACACGCTGGATGCATATCTCCGGATCGTGGAGAGTGGTATCTGCGCTTCTGGCGACGGCTATCACGATATTGAGCACATTGTCTGGGCGTGCATCGAGTACAGTTCCGCCAGATCTCGGCTTATGGACACCCTCCGGACCCGAGGAAGACCACCCAACGTCCCGGTTCGAGATGTGCTGGCAAGTCGCGATGTCCTCTACATGTCCCTTATATACACCTTCATAAAAACCATCAAGTTAAAAATTTAACTGCCCCTTCTTATTTTCTATCATTCTCAGAAACGCTCTCTTCCACCTGTACCATACACCCACGAAGGATTGATGGGACTCCTAGGCGACACAAAAAATCTCTGTCGAATGAGCCAACAAACACGGGACCTACAGTACGAACATCACACGCGCAACTCGAACTCTTTCCGATCTGCATCTGAGACTTCTGGAGGAACCCCTTCCGACTCGAGGAAGAACACTCGGCCTCCCTGTACATAATTCTTCTTGATGAAGGCCATCCGAGTCTACATCCTATGCCGTTGATCTCCCGATGCCTGAAACTGAAAGTTAATAACTTTCTTCCCTACCATCTTTGTCCACCCTCCCTCTCCTTAGTATAATTTAAAAAAAAAATCAATATGTAATCCCCTAGTTTTAAGTAATTTGAAATGTACAACAAACCAAGATTGGCACCATTAAGCTAACGCAAACCTGCCTTATCAAATAAACAAATTAAATAAATAGTGGAGAGCACTAAAACTGCACCGTTTTTGCACTTTCTAGCAGAAGTGCAGAAAACTGGGTATGTTCCATTGACACTTCTGCTAGAAAGTGCAAAACCAGTGCACTCCACTACACCGGTGTCAATCAATCGAAAACCCCAATAGAAATCGTCGGCGAAAATAATTATATGAAATTCCTATATTGTTTGCTGCTAACGAATGATCGACACCTGATAAATCACAAGGAAGCTAAGCCGATGTCCAATACCTTTGCTGTGAACAGAAAATTATGTTTTCTATGGCATGCAGCTAAATTCCCGATTTAAGCTAAGTATGCACCTCTTGCGAAATGAAATTTCCTATGCGAAACCTATGCATAAAAAACGTCGCGAAATGTTCGCGAAAAAAAATTTCGTTTCCATTTCGTTAGCGGTACGCAGCTCTCGCGAAAACGATAACGAAAAATGAAGTTAGCTGAGACACGGTTCGACAAACGATAAGTTTCATAATAGTTCCGCGAGACAGCACTGCTTTCTATGCGCTGTCACCAAGGCAAACTTTTTCCTTGCGAAATAATGGTCATCGGTATTATTTCGCATGGAGGCTCGCGAAATTTTGACAGGTTGCAATGAAAAAATATAAGAAAACACAAGATTGGTAATTTTTTGTATTTTTTTCATCGCAACCTGTCAAAATTTCGTAGTTTAGAAATTCAATATTTCGAATTTGAATGGTAAGTTTAAAAATATTACTGGAAGTGTGATTGTTTCTAGTTTTAAACAATTAAATTTAAATAATTAATATTATTTGCAGCACACCCGAACAAAGCAAATCAGCTCAACTAATCTTGTCTCAACATCCTGGATCTGGCAATCAGCCAACCAACATTAAATCGATACAACCGCAGCAGTACCAACTGTACTCTAAATCCAGCAACAGCCCACAACTCCTCAAAAAGGACCACATAGCAATTACTGCTCAAACGAACAACAGGAGTTTACGAATGATGGACACATCGGAAAACATTTCATCGGCACATTCTGCCTTAAAACTTGTCTGCCACTATTTTTACCAGCGGTTGCCTTCCTGATTTAGAGAAATCGGATTCAAGCACAAACGTCATATTCCAGCCTTGGTTCCTACCAGTTCCTTGCATGAAAATATCACTGCCTCCACAGTGCTCGTGATTCCATTCCAGCAGCAGTAAGCAATCAATATTCGAGTGCTTATCGCCAACATTTCACAGCAAGCTCAGCAGCAGAACCACCTTCAACCACATCAGAAAATTAAGATTTCTTCCAGACCACGACCATCATCCTAAAGGTCGGTAGCAATAACGTTCAACCGCCGGTACAACCTGGTCAGCAACCGCAATTAGTACAATAGATCCAAGCCAAATGTAGAAGACCATTGACTAACTGCAAAAAAGATAGCAACAGCATATTCAAACACAGTAGCAGCAGCATACTATACCGTACCATGCGGTGTGCAGGAGGACTTTTTTATTCAGTTGGTGCGGCAAGGTGAGACATTTTTATTACCTTTTTTATTTCGAAAGGATCAGTACCGTGTTTAGTACATTGTAATGTAATACCCTATTCTTCTTTAAAAAGCTCGAGTTCACTCATTTACGGATATTTTTTTTATTATGATTTTTTTCAGATCGAACACCAACAACATAATATGGTAATCACCCAGCAAGAGAACGCAGTGATAATGGGCCAACAGAAAACACAACATCAAGATGCTTGGAAAGGACTTTCTCTTTCGGTATGTATTTACCAGTAGCATCCCTCCTCCAAACATTCCTTTGCATATCTAGATGTCCTTATCAATTCACAGAACAAACATAATGGCACGTCATGTTCGATCGGCTAACCGTTTGGAATAAGCGCTCATCATCGGTTTCATGGCAGGGAAGTGAGCAGGCAAAAGAAGGCATCGTTTTTTTCCGCAAGGTCGCTCTGGTCAAAATTTCAGCGAATTGCAAGGAATAAACAACCCGAGGGACAGTACCCGTGCTGATTCAGTACGATTTCTCATACTTTGTACCTTGCTATTGAATTTTAATACCCGATCGAAACGATGGCAAGCGCTGCCGTTAACTGGGTCAAAAAGACGACGGATCAAGAAATTTCTGCACTCGGTAAGTGTTTTTTTGTTATAACCTATTTTTGAAGCGATCATTGGAATGGGATTTGAATTTTTCTTTACAGTAGAAATACGCTAACGAACTGAGTACATATCACCAAGGATAAGGATTCAGAGCCGGTGGCTGGCAGTCCAAAGAAAGAGAATGCGGAAAAACCTACTCCACCGGCAGTAGAACCAAAGCTGCACCTGATGTTTGGAGTTCGGTAGCTACGGAAATTCTGACTCTAGCAGCTCCTGAAGAAAAACAAGCTGCAAGAGAAAATGGAGAAACAGCTTCCTCCTCGAAAGATGCAGAGGCATTCAAGTAAGTCGAAATCTGCAGAAAATTTTGATTAGGACATAAGGAACATTGACAGCCTCTCTTTGTTTACTTTCTCTTTCGATTATGACGTCACTATAACACTTTTTCCAGTACATACACTAATTTTCCAGTACATAGCCGATGGTTTTTACTAAAATATTAGGCAAAGAGTTGAGTACTAAATATTGAAACGATCGAGTAACAAACAGAAGAGAAAGACCCCAAAGAGAATCTCATTGTTGCTTACGTCTGTTACAATTCACTTTTTACTACACGAGGTGGCCGTACCACCTTAGTCCCCGGCTAGGGTCATTTTCTTATTGTCTCCAGAGGAAATTTAAACGTGGGAGAACTTTCAACCCTTCAAATACCAAAGGTCACTGAGCGGAAGTCGAACTGAGCGGAAACAAGCAAATGGACTCACTTAACAAAAAATAGACGACACAGCTAAATTACACTTAAAGACCAGACATTTTTATTTAATTTTAATTTAGTTTCACTTTTTGTTGGGGTAGGGAATAATTTTAAAACAAAAAGGGATAATTTTACTTGCGCATTTTATTTTGCTGACATCTTCCTTGTTGGGCACCGCGTGGTGCTTCGTTGCGGCCGTGTAACTCGTTGGTCGACATGCAGCAATCCAGGGGAGGTGCGGGGCGATCAACGGCGGGCCTGCCGGAGAGGGTGCAGTCAGTGCCTGGCGATGACGATGATGATGAGGGGTCTTCGTTAGCAGCAATTCGGCCGTTTTTTTATACGAAGGCCGGCTTTACACAAAGCGACCCGGGGAGTGACACTACGCGCACTGTTTGTATAGGAGTTCAACAAAGTCGAGCGAGTTGTTTCTTCACAACGGTTAACTACCAAACCCTTTAGGTACTAGGGTTGTAATGGCGTACACAATAGCGTATAACTTGCCCGCTTAGGTCTTTTCTTCACGGACCGGTCTTCCACACAATACTGGCTACCGAACGAAACTCGCGGGCACGTTTGACGTGTGACCGCTTGTGCTGGTACTTACTCCACCGGGTTCAATTAACTATAAGAGACCGGATCTTGCTATTCTGGACCCTTTTATCCTCTCCTTGTCCGGTTTCCAAACAGTTTCCCTCCGGGCCCTGCCTCCGATCACCCGCATCAAACCGCCCCGCATTCGATGACGATGACATTATCATGATGACAGTATGATGATGACGGCAGACGTTATGATGATGACAACAGACGTTTACATTTATCGTTTAGGGTTGGCGTCGTAATATAATTTTTTTGAATTCAAATTTTTATAGCGAATGACAAATATTTTAATACATGTAACTTGTTTCCCAGTTTTACATAATATTTTAATAGAATAACAAGAGATAGTATGATATAATAATTAAGTATAATATAAATTGAGATTGTATATACAAAATGAGTAATTCAATAAATATAATAAATAGTAATGAACGAATAAATAACAAATAGATAAATAAATAAATAAATAAATAAAATCTAACTTTGACACCAACCAGGACTACTAAGCAAAACTTAAACGAAACTCAAACATGAAAACATGGAGTGATAACCGACGTGACGTTTATGTTTTACTTAGACATTTACTAACAATATTTTTACCGGTGTACACAAAGAACAGGCCTCGTCAAACACGTAACGGGGACCGTGCGCTGTTATTTATGTACACGCAAAACAAAAAATGACAATAAATATGGTAATGTAATTTTAGCTGACTCAGTGACCAAGGGTAGTATTGTGACCGTCCTAGTAAAAGGTCACAATTTTCCCGGAGCCGGGTGAAAAAAAAACAAAGTGTTTTTTTTCGCGTTGATCTGTGGTTATCACGTGCAATGTAGCTCTCTGCCTGTCCTCGTTCAGTACTATTATAGTGCAATGATTTGTCCATAGGCCAGAGGAGCTCTTTTCCACTATAATACGTGAATTCGTACAGGTGAGATTGGCCACCGTAATAAGTTCATGTGTATGTCAAAATCAGGTACGACGTTGTCCATCCACCAGCCTTCCAAGTTGACAACGAGAGTTTTGCTGTCGAGATTGCTTATTGTGCGTCAGAATAAGAATCGCCATATTGCTAATGTTGAGCAGAAATACTGACCGGAACCAATACAGTCAAACCACTTTGTTTGACACCAAAACACTGTAGCTAATAGAAACAGATTTAACTATCTTTCTCCACTCATTTCTGTCTCAAGTTTGCTTTAGCTTGGACCAAAACGTATGTTTTCAATATATCATTCATTACATTCATCCTAATTTCTCATTCATGCACCCTCGACACATACAAAATCATTCACTCTCTCAATCACTCCTGAATTTACTATTCTAAATGGATTATGCTAGGGGCCCCTAATACTAAATTGTATTCTTTGCAACTCTCATCAAGAGTCAAAGATACTTTTATGAAATGTGAATGGTCAACTCATGGCAAATTTCTAAAACTCTCTCGATTGATGAGAGAAAACATGAAATTGCACAGAATTAACTCATTCACCCTAGAAGTGTACATCGACAACATAAAACTGGCTGCGTACGCTCCTTCGATTCGGTTGCTTTAGTCGATGAATTGCAACCCTGATACATTCTGACTCTTCCGATCTGTCAAAATTTCTCAACATATACAATGATGGCTAAACTGTGCTGGTGCTGATTAAAACCGGTGACAGAAAAACTGTTTTTGTAAGGATTTTCAGGTAAGTATACTGTATGTATTAATTTGTTTTCTCTTTTGTAGAGTGTAATTAAATTAACGACTACAATTATGGCGAGCGGAAGGACGAATTGTAAATATATAAACGACGAAATTAGCGGATTATCCACTGCCGAAAATAAGTTTTGTTACCAGACGAAAATAAATAAGACAGACGGCTTGTTTAATGTATAATTCACCGTCCCGTACGAGCAGAAATGTTTAACCAGGCTTTAAATGAGTGGCCGGCCAAATGCCGAGACTTTTTCCACTGAAATCTTGCAGCTCGTAGGAGAATGACCCGAGTTTTGCTTTTACGCGGCAGGGAAGGAATTGCCGGCCGTACTTGGAATTATAATGTTCCGCGGCACTGGACAGTTTCATATTCCGGCGATACACTAATTGTCCCTCCACAAATGATTTGGAAAACCGGTGATGACGAAGATTGTACCGGTGTTGGGACGATTTATGCGCTTTTTCCAAATTTGTGGTAACTATTTCGTAGATACGGGAAAACATACGTTTACGACGCTCGTTAAGCAGATCTGTGGTAAGCTTCTCATTGTTTCGTGCTAACTTGTGATCGCTTCCAGCTTCCGAAAACTCATGACCATGAGTTATAAAAAACGGCGTGAAACCAGTCGAAGTGTGAACACTGGTGTTCAACACCATTTCGATTTCATGAACTCGTGTGTCCCACAAACGTTGGTCCTCCTTGACATACGTCCGGATAGCAGCGTTGATAGTGCGGTTTACTCTCTCAACTGGATTTGCTTGTGAGTGGTATCGCGAGTTCAACCAATGTGCAATTCCGAACCGCTCTAAAAGTTCTTTGAAATCTTTAGAGACAAAGCTGCTACCATTGTCGGTTATTATGACCTCTGGAACCGAATTTCGCAGAAACCATTGGTCTCTCAGAATATTGCACATTGGTGAACTAGCGACACTTTTCACCGGTTGGAGCATCACCCACTTGGAGAAGTACTCGCAAACTACCAACAGGTGCTGACTACCACGACGACTGCGGGGGAGGGGGCCAATGAAATCGGCTGAGATTATTTGCCACGGGCGTGTGGCTATTCTCATTTTTCCCATTTCAGGGGCCATCGGTGCAGACGTAGCCTTTACTTCTTTGCACGTTGTGCATTTTTGTATATAGTGACGAACTTCTGCTGCCATTTTGGGCCAGTAGAACCGTTGTCGAACTCGTGCGAGTGTTTTATCGTACCCGGGGTGAAAACAAGCATCGTGACAGTGTTCGAGTATCTTGTTATACTCCGCTGGCTGAGGAACTAGCTTCCACTCAAACCGAGCATCACAAGGATTGTTGTGGGAAGTGACGAATTTGTGAAGTTGGCCATCTTCCACTTTAAAGTCCACGAAGTCATCGGGGCGGTCGGTTACCTTGCTTAACATTGAAGAATACCAAGTGGAATCGACAACTGTCGCGATGCTTCGAGATAAGGCATCCGGCACAATATTTTCCTTTCCCTTACGATGCCGGACGGTCATGTCAAACTGTTGAAGGTTCAACGCCCATCTGCTGCATCTAGATCCGACTTTCCACTTGGTACTCAGGATGTGTGTAAGGGCGGACGAATCGGTAATGAGGGTGAAATGGTACCCCTCAATGTACCCGCGGAAAGCATCGATGGATAAGATTGCCGCCAAAGCCTCCTTTTCAGCAGCGTGGTAGTTTTTTTGAGGTGTGGTTAATTTGTGCGAGAAGTAAGAAATCACGTGTTCTGTTCCATCTTGCTCTTGTATTAACACTCCTGCCACTGCCACGTCGCTTGCATCCGTTTGTATGGTAAATTGGCGACTGAAATCTGGGCTTTTCAAGACGGGGGAAGAGATCAGACGCTCTTTAATCTGGCAGAATGCTTTTTCAGCCGCTTCACTCCAACGAATGGTTTTGGATTTTGACTGCAAGAGATCCGATAAGGCAGCAGTGACCCCGCTAAAATCCGGAATGAAGCGCCGGTAATAATTCGCCATTCCTAGAAATCTTCTAAGCTTGGTTATGGTATTAGGCCTTTCATATTCGACAATAGGGCGAATTTTGTCTGGATTGGCTCTA
Source organism: Topomyia yanbarensis (assembly GCF_030247195.1). Lineage (NCBI taxonomy): Eukaryota > Metazoa > Arthropoda > Insecta > Diptera > Culicidae > Topomyia > Topomyia yanbarensis. The sequence goes on from NC_080672.1 coordinate 228,769,567, forward strand.
AGACCATCGGTGCGTAGAAGATAACCGAGGAAGGGAATTTCGGTCACTCCAAACTTCGATTTTTCGAGGTTAATGCTCAGATTGGCGTCTTTCAAGCGACGAGCAATCTCAGTTAAGAGCTGTTGGTGATGCGCAAACGTTTCCGTTACCACGACGATATCGTCGAGGTAAACGAAAACGTACGGTTCCAGTATACCGTGACCTAGAACCTTGTCCATCAGCCGGGCCAATGTGGCCGGACTGTTAACCAAACCGAAAGGCATACGGGTATACTGGAACAGCCCTTTGCCCTGTACACTAAATGCCGTGTACTTTCGCGATTCCTTATCCAAAGGTACTTGGAGGAATGCTTCCGACAAGTCTATTGTAGACAAATATCTTGCATTCGGTAGTTGACCCAAAATACGGCCAGGGTGGGGCAAAGGGTACGCATCACGAACTGTTCTCTCGTTAATTTTTCGAGCATCCAAACACAATCTCACTTTATTTGGCTTTATAACTGGCACGCAATTGAGCGACCAATCCGAACTACTTCGTTCTATAATTCCCAGATCCAAGAGTCTCTGAAGCTCAACGGCAACCAGATCTTGCGTCTTAGGGGACATTACGTAAGGGAACTGGCGAACGGGGGGTTTGGTTTCCCATTCTTTCGCCAGCACAATACGATGTTGGGCACAGCTAGTCATAGTCAATTCACCCTCCCGCGCGGGAACGAATTGTCTCTTGACCTTTTCAATCTCTTCCTTTTCTTTGGAAGTTAAAAATGTCTCGGGAGTGGGTTGATTGATTTCCGCGACGGTAGCTTGGCGCTCGCTGTTTATGGTATCATGCATTGTGGGTTGAATCAGGAATTTCTCCCAAAAATCCATACCACAGATGCAATTGATGGAAAGGTTGGCCACAACCAGTGTCGGAATTATTCTAACACAACTTTCGAGTGTAAATGGCAGTTGAACCTGCCCAAGAATTTGGAGTTCATCTCCGCTAGCCGAGCGAAGGACAACATTTTTGGAGGGACGATGCAGCTTTTTATATTTGAACTGCTTGAAAATTTTTTCACTGATTAGCGTGTGATTACTACCGCTATCAAGAAGGGCACGAATCGAAAGGCCGTACACTTTTACTGAAACATACGGTCGGTTGTCGTTTGGAAATGGGTAAATTATTTGAAACGTTTCTGAAGATTTGGGGTACAGATTCTCTGTTGCATTTTCCCAGAAGGGCGGGGGAACCCTTGGGAGACTAGAGATTTGGTTTACGCGTCTGGGCACTGCGAACGGCGAATTTGGCTCGCGTGCGGGCCGTTTTTTTGACAATAGGGACAATAATTTGTCGGGAACCCTCGAAGACCACAAGTGCTGCAGAAAAGTGTACGTGGTAATCTGCACATAGCTACATGGTGTCCAATTCTTCCACAGTTGTAGCAAGTATTGGGTGGTGGGGGCGAGTGCGCGGTAATTAAATCTTCCAAAGTAATTTGGGGGCGAGACTGACATGCAGATGACATCGCAGTCTGTTCCCGGGCGGTGGGATTACGCGACGAGCCTTGATTCGTCGACACATTGTGAGAGAGCTCATTACTTTTTGGGGGAGGTTGGTTTGCCCGCGACTGATTGTTTTGAGGATTGGTGGATGTGTTAGAAACATTCCTATTCGGTTGCGAAACCGTAGCGATTGGCTCACTGTGCTGAGATTGTGGTTGCTTGTTTGCCTTCTTTTTGGGATTGGACTCTGTCCCTTGGACGGCCTGAATAGTCTTCTCGGTACCAAAGACCTTGTTGTACGCCGAGAAATTCAGCGCGTCCAGTTTCTGACCGGCGGCGACCAGTGTTTCCAAATCTATAATGGGGATGAATGTCATTTGCCGTTTATAATCAACCCGCATATTTTGCTGAAGTATTTGAACTTTCTCGTGTTCGGGAATTTGCACACTCATCGTGCGAAAAAGTTTCTCTAGCTCAAAGTAGTATTCATGGAAGGATTCGTGTTTTTGTTGCCTCCGCTGATAAATTTTCATTTTTATCAGGGCGTCAAGATCAGGGTGCATATAGGTTCGTTTCAACTCGAAGACAAGATGCTGCCAATTCAGCAATCTGCCTGTGGTTCGCTGAGTCATATACCACTTAAGGGCTGATCCCGCAAACAAATGTACTGCCGACTCAAACAGTTCCACATCTGACACGTGCTCAGCTTGGGATAAAACCTGAATCAGTTCCAAAAACTCATTCAGCTTCAAACCTTGGTCATCACCGCTATATTTTGTGATGTTCCATTTAGATACTGGCAAACAGTGGCGGTTCTGAATAGGGATAGAATATGCATTTGCGGACGTACGGTTCGGTATAGGAAGTGGGTTATTGCCAGGGAGGGAATGAACGGAGTATGTGGCATTTTGAATCGGAATTGTTGGACGAATTTCTGAAGGAATCTGGTTAATATTTTGAAATCTAGGGTAATTTGAAGAGGAAATAAAAGGATTCTGGCGGATTAGGGATGTAAAACTAGCAGGAGAGGAATCAGGAAAATTAGGATTGCGGTACGATTGGCTATTTGACGGCATGGCAAAGTCAAAAAAGGTTTGCGTCCCGGCATCTTTTACTTCCCTGCGTCGTGCTAACTCGTGTTCCAAATCTACTATTCTTGCCTGCAATGAGTGGATCCATTCAAGGTCAGCCTGCGATAAAACTGACTGCCTAGGGTTGTTAATTATTTCCTGATCTTCGTTTTCTGCTTCCTGATTTATTTCATCTTCGTCTGGCGTATGTTCCTCCGAATCATCGTTATCCTGATTATTCTGATTGGGAATTGTTAAATTACCGAAAATTGGGTCAATGGTTTCCACTAATTCAACCAGTGTATTTTGTAAAAAACTATGCAAATTGGGCGAGCCACGTGCGTTAGACAAAACGGTCACTATGCGCACGCCCACATGCAACATCCTCGCATAATACGCCATCTTTGCGTCGTCATTCTCTTCTTGCCCCAAAGCCTTTTTCAAGTCCGAATATTTTTGAGTACATACAGTAATCTCTTTGCCTGAATCGATTGACACGTGGAGCGAACGTTTTTCAGTCGAATTCTCCCTCTCAGCTTTTAGCTGATCCCTTAACCATCTCCGTTTGCGTGTTCGATCAAAACTTTCCCCTATGATGACAGACCGAACTATCAGTTCATGGTCAAGCTCATCATCCGAAAGAAATTCAACTTTCAAATCAGAATACCACTTTACTAACAACTCACTGGCTTGATCAAATGTAAAGCGTGAAGCAGCCATTTTTAATTAAACTATAAGTTAACGACCAAACACTTAAATATACTCCTCGAAATGATAATTTAAATAAACTTAGTAACAACACAAAAAAGTAGAAAAATACAATTAAATCCAATTTAATTCAATCATTTTAGAACCACCCTATTTTTAATGAAGGAAATCAATCAGTATTTCTGCTCTACATCTGCAATGTACGGCGTATGATTTGCAGGTTTTTTCATCACTCGCAAGAATCCGCATTAAAACGGTTCGAAGTTTTACTCTCGGACTGCTTTTTGGACAACACATCGACCTAATGACCAAACGTTAATGAAAATTACGCGAGTAATTGAATTTCCCCGGGAGACACAACGAAAAAGGGGTTTGCTTCTGGTCTTGGAAGCAAAGCACTTTTTCTTAATATTTTTTTGCGTTGGGCGCCAATTGTTACATAGCGGTTTCGTAACGTTCTTTTGTGGTGGTGGGGCCACACTGTACTCACCAGCTATTAGGGTCGTTTCACGGTTGTCTCCTGGAGAAATTCACACTGAGCGGACTTTTCTTCCCACACTATGGTCACTGAGCGAATCGTAATATCAAGCGGAAACAAGTACCAAAAAGGACTACACTATAAACAAAATGGACGACACAGCTTGAATATTCAGACCATACACTTTTTATTTATTAACACTATTTTTTTTATATCGGAGCCAGAAGGGCTATTGAAAACAGTCAAATTAGTTTTACTTGCGCTTTTATTTGATGAAATTCTCTTCTTGGTACAACGTTGCGGCCGTGATGACGTTGGTCGACTTGCTGCTGGCTGGATGCGGGGCGGGCTTCGATGTTGATGCAGGAACTGACGGACGATGGCGACGGGGGACTCCAGACGAAGCAGCAACTCGGCCTATTTGTAGCGGAGGCCTGCGTTTCACTTTTGGGCCCGGAGAGTGGTACAATGCGCACTTTATCTTCTACACGAGTGTCTAACACTAAGTCGAGTGGGATTTACAGCGTTTTCGGTCTAGTAGAGCCTACCCTCCGGTACTTGGGTACTGGCCTCTACAATGGCGTAAAAATCTTGCCAATCACTGACCGTTCTTGCACTCGCGTCGTACTAGTACACTACACAGAAACCGGTAACCACACTTATCCCACTCGACTGGCCGGACAAAACCTTAACGTTCGTGTGGTGGTTCTGAACGGCGAAAACAAGATCCTACGGATCAGCTTATATCACAAGACTTTTCTTACGATGGAAACGCGTGGTCAAGTATCTAGTGACTCGCTGCTGCTAGTCTTCACTCCTCCGGGCCGATTAACTATTAGAGACCGCATTCCTTTTTCGCGGTAGATTTTATCCTTGCCCTTGTCCGGTTTCCAAACAGTTTCCCTCCGGGCCCTGCCTCCGATCACCCGCATCAAACCGCCCCGCATTCGATGACGATGACATTATCATGATGACAGTATGATGATGACGGCAGACGTTATGATGATGACAACAGACGTTTACATTTATCGTTTAGGGTTGGCGTCGTAATATAATTTTTTTGAATTCAAATTTTTATAGCGAATGACAAATATTTTAATACATGTAACTTGTTTCCCAGTTTTACATAATATTTTAATAGAATAACAAGAGATAGTATGATATAATAATTAAGTATAATATAAATTGAGATTGTATATACAAAATGAGTAATTCAATAAATATAATAAATAGTAATGAACGAATAAATAACAAATAGATAAATAAATAAATAAATAAATAAAATCTAACTTTGACACCAACCAGGACTACTAAGCAAAACTTAAACGAAACTCAAACATGAAAACATGGAGTGATAACCGACGTGACGTTTATGTTTTACTTAGACATTTACTAACAATATTTTTACCGGTGTACACAAAGAACAGGCCTCGTCAAACACGTAACGGGGACCGTGCGCTGTTATTTATGTACACGCAAAACAAAAAATGACAATAAATATGGTAATGTAATTTTAGCTGACTCAGTGACCAAGGGTAGTATTGTGACCGTCCTAGTAAAAGGTCACACGTCCTATTCTAAATTTTCTCCCGAAATATTTAGTATCAGTTTTAAAATTATCCGTGACTAATCTTTTAGCCCGGCGGATGCAAGTTTGCTAATGAAAGATGTTCGCTAAGGTCTAGTAGAATCAAAGCTGGATCTGAAGGTGCAGCGGAAGGATTCTTCTTCGCCGGTTGGTTGGTTAAAACTTTCGAAGCTTTGCACCTGAAGCCGGAATTACTTCAGGGAGTCTATGCGATGGGTTTCAACGCCCCTTCCAAGATTCAGGAGATGGCTCTACCTACTCTGTTGGCCGGTCCGCCACGGAATATAATCGCCCAGAGTCAGTCGGGAACAGGAAAAACCGCTGCCTTCGTGCTGGCAGTGCTCAGTTGAGTCCATCAGTTAAAAAACTATCTGCAGGTGATTTGCCATTCCCCCACGTATGAGCTGGCAATTCAGAAGGGGGAAGTAGCTGCCTAAATGGCAAAGTTTTGTCCGGAAATCAAACTTCCTTACGCCGTTCGCGGTGAGGAGACCGTCAAAGGGCGAAGCTGACTAATCATATCATCATCGGAACACCCGGCAAGCTAATTGACTGGGGTATAAAGTTCAGGACGTACGACCTAGTTTTTCCTTTTTGTACTGGTCGGTGTTCTTCTTGGCCACGTACGAGCGCGAGGTGATGGAGTTTGCCGAGTACATCGTACCCAATCCGATCGTCATTCGGCAGGCGCGGCAGCAAGAATCACTCGATAACATCAAGCAGTACTACGTCAAGTTCCGCAACCAGGACGAGAAATTGTGTGATTACCGTCGGATAAGCGATCATTTTCTGTCATATGATGTATAGGACAGTTGTAAACTCCAAGTAAACTTATTTTCAGAACTGTTAATCGATCGAAACAGGTACGCAAAACGGCCGGTTGGTTGACCGGCAGGATGTCCCAGGATGGTCACTGGGTAGCGGTCTAACGGTTGAGCAACGGTTGGAACGAACGTTTTGTCCAGGGGTAAGTTCCACCACTTGATTCTGGTTACAGCACCAGATTACGGAGAGATTCTTTCGTCTTAGGTATCGACGTCGAACAGGTGACCATTGTCGTCAACTTCGACCTACCGATGGATTAGCAGGGACGAGCCGATTGCGAAACGTATCTACATCGAATTAGACGCACCAGTAGATTCGGTAAGTGTGACTCATTCTTGTGATCCTATAGATTGTATTTCTTCCCACTTCTTTAACAGAACGGAATCACCATCAACCTAGTGGGCAGTGATCGAAGCATGATGATGTGCAGATCAATCGAAAAACACTTCCGGAAAAAGATTCAGTTGCTAGACGCGGAGAACTCGGACGAAAGTGAAAAGATCGCACCGTAAAGTGTTTTCGACCAGCTACTGGTGAAAGGCGTAGGAGCTTTTTTGGGTCATACTTGTTTTAATTCTGAATTTATAATTTTATTATATGTTTTTAATTTTTTTTTTCTTCCTTGACCTGACATAAGGTATACAAATGTAACCAACAGGGTATCGTAAGCTAATAAATTCACAATTACGATTTATCTCTACCCAGTTCTATCCAAACATTTGAAAAGGGTCTAACTGCAAAATGTAACAAATTGAAATTTCATGTTTTCCATTAACAAATATCTACCCGAGCACGTATATAACGCAACATTTGATTATGCAGAATTTTGATAGCGATTTTACAACAATTTATAAAAGGGCCTAATTGATTTTTATAACCGAACTGATTATGAAAGGACCTAACTGATTGAAAAGTGCCTAACTAGCAATACACTCGTTTTAAATGGATTATAACGTATTATTGTATTATGACTGATTGTAAAAGGCTTATAACATCTTTTCCATAATTTACATACAGGGTCAATCTGACCATCAAATTAGAATTCAGTTAATTCGTCTAACTTTCGGTGTAATATCAGACTTGAGGTGTAATATTTGACTTGAGGTATTCTGCCGCTAGAAGCAAAACTGTCCCATTCACTATGGGAATCGCTATACACATGGGACAATTATGCTTCTTGCGGCAGTAATACAAGTAGTAGCAATATGCGCAATTCCTTAAACCTCTCTAATGTTTCATGCAATAAGAATTACCACGAATTACTTATGTCAATAAATTTGAATTACGATTCTCACAATTGTTATACCAAAAATAGGTTTGTATTCGTACTGATTGTTGGGTTTGGTTCGACCTGAAACCGATTGAGTCGGAGTCGGTTGTTATATTTGCGTTATATTTCCGGATTCCGAAACGTGTTTCGAAAAGTAGTTCCCCGAGACTTGTGAAAGCGGTAAATGCGGCCAAGGCCATCAGATTTGCGGACAATTACAATAGATTTGGTTTGAGCGAATTTCGATCATTTCCCTGGGTCTTCTAGAACCTGTAGAAGCAGCCAATTTAGATAGAAAATGGCCAGCCAATGATTTAAATTTCCGATTGCAGGAATTGTGCTGTCTAAATTGGTCAGACTGAACTTCCCCGACACATCCGCAACCGTCATAAATAAGCATTATGATTAATCATGCTCGAAATATGATTCACGCTGAGTACGTCACTTCCCTGAGAGCTTCATGAATGGCAAATAGGTTTACAATTGTTACCGATTTCATACACATCCGTGATGAATTAATAAAATACATCATTTAAAACATTTAAATGACAACAGAAATATAAAAAAGAAATAAACAAACAACAGCTGATGTCGTTTTCCAGTTATCAAAAGCGACATCTAACAGCAAACACACAGACTAGTTTTCGCGAGCAAATGTCAAAATTCCGCACGGAATAAGGAAAAATATTTCGCGACCTCATTTCGCAAGAGGTGCATTTTAAGCTTTACGCGAATAATCACATAGATGCACTGATTATCCACTGTGTCTAGTGTAATTATGGCGTAATTTACGTCAAGAATCCATTGCACACTATTTTTTCCACCATAAGAGCTCAAATATTGTCAATTAACAACTGTCGAGAAATTCGTTTGTTTATCTCAACGATTTCTATGACGTCACTGAAAACTGTCAATTCGCAGAGTAGCAAGCCTCGTTTCTGTGAGCCGTGCAATTTGCCCACCTTTCTCTTCTATTCTTCTTGGGCGTGTTTGACATTTAAATCTACGGCGCACGCTTATCGCAGAATGATTATTTATTGAGATTAAAAACCTTTTTCGTCTACAGATGGCATAACATTTATGTCCTTTGTGATTCGTATGGGATTTACAGGAGTGAACTATATTGATAATATACAATATTTGATATTTTGGAGTAAAACTTTAAAAATGAACCATTTCAAATACAATGCGTCTTTCAAAGCTGGGAAATTGTTTTACCAATTTGCGTCCTAATATTTTTCAGTTAAGAGTATTTTGTGACTTTTTTGAAGTAAAGTTATTTGAAGTTAATTTTTATAGTGTAGAGTATCGTGATTTTTTCAAAGCTCCTCTTCGTAGTGTGACAAGTATCAAAGTTAGCTCAGATGTCAAATTTCACATAGTTTGGACAATTCTTACTCCCGCCCACTGCAATTGAAATTGTGGCCATAGGCGAAAATATTATTAACTACACTAAATGCTAGAACTTTCGTCCTAGCCTTAAAAAATACAGCTCATACATTTTTAAAGAGTATCTTACTATTTGAGAATACATCAATTTCTTGAAAAATAGGGAAGTTAGTGTATTGGGATATATTGTCCTTAAAATCTCCCATTTTTAATAATATTTTTGCTGCATGCTGCAAATCCCACATTTTTTGCAGTTTTTATGATGTTCAATAACTCGGCACCGGTTGAGATTAGATGGATTCTTGATTAGATGTATGTAGAACTTTTTTTTATCGAATGTGGCGTCGTTCTTATTGATGAAAACCAATATGTTTTACATTTCTTAGAAAAGAAATGTATAGAATTCGCTCAAACTTTCAAGATTTTTTCCGAGGCACGGAGGGCCGAGTCTTATATACCAATCGACTCAGCTCGACGATTTGGGACAATGTCTGTGTGTGTCTGTGTGTGTGTGTGTGTGTATGTAACGGACAAACTCTCATTCGTGTTTCTCAGCAATAACTGAACCGATCTTATCCAAACTAATTTTAAATGAAAGGCCTATCACTCAGGCAGAAAGTTATTAAATGGTTTTTGATTCTGATGTTTAGTTTCCAAGATATGAATGTTTGAAGGTGCAAAAATCTCGTTTTTTGCAGTTTTTTGAAATTTGCTGCCGAAATTGACGACGTAACTAAACAATTCATATATGTTAAGAAAGCTTATACGAATACCTTTCAAACGAACTATTTATTGTTGAAATCGAACTATTACCAAAAGAGATAATTACCATTTAATGCGGAAGAAAAATTCTTATCATTTCTCATAGCCAGAAATAAGACCAAAAACATTCAATGTATTATTAGCGCCAAAACGGATAATTTTAGGTCAATAGTATCTTCGAAGAATTTAAAGCATACAATATGCCCTTTCTTTTGGTAATGTGATTTTACTGATTAATCCCCCTAAGAGTGAGATATTTTCATAAATTTTGTTGGAAGTGATTGTGTTGAAATAATGCCTTCTGTAAATTTGTAGCTCTTACATTTGCGAATAACTTTACTGAAGACATCAAATACATACTTCGAATACATTAAAAGTTATGGCTTGTTGTTTATGGATTACCCTTTGTCGCTTATTATTGTTCAATATAGTAATAATCCATTTAAATGAGCCAAATATTATATCGATAAAACGAATTTCGTATTTTATTTTTCTATCTACAACCGCTAGAATAACCACCGAACAATTCCAAGTTATCTAGATGGAACTTGATCACTTATCGGTGCAAAAATTTTCATTTGCGCGAACCTTCTAACTTATAACCATCGGATCGATCTGAAACATATCTCAGAAAATGAAAAGCGAAATGATTAACTCCATGCAGTAGTGTAGCCAAGAGGATGCTTCGGTGTTTTGACTACACCCCCCCTCACCAAAAAAAAAATGTATTAAAGTTAAAAATTTATTGATGCTGATTTAATTCAATATTCCAATGATAATTATCTGATCAGTACATTGATAACCTATTGTTTGAAACATCATGAGTACCTTTGAAAAATTATGGGAATGCGATCCTGATCTATAACTGATCTATTGGCACAGACAAACAGACGTAACACGAGATGAATTTTCATCGCCCACAGAAAAAACGGTCGATTTAAATTATGAAAAATGCGCCATTTCACCGAGCGTGGCGCTTGTGAAGCGATTTTGACACATAGCCATAATGTGTAACTTCGTTACCGCAAGCACCCGGAAACCAAAATGAAGGGAAAAAAAGGTGGGAACATTCGTCACTTTTAAGTGTATTAGTTTTATACATGTCAAATGGAACAAAGTGTCCGCGATCCATAAAATAAGTAAACATCGTCTAACTAGACACCCAGATTGTGCTAGTTACTGACGAGATGAATTCGAAACACAAAAAATAAAACTTAATTTAAGTTAGGTTTTGTGCCCTTAACGCGCAAAGTGGTTCAATCCAATTTTCCCTTATGGGAATTAATATTGCATAATGCAAGGCGTTTGGCTCCTGAGCCAAAAGACAAGAGTTCGTTTTCGCTTTCTCGTCAGCAAACCTGAGCCTCTGTGCTTGCTTCCCGGGACATCACTCGGGACAAGTCAGTTGCTTTGAACGTTCACATGTGTCGTGTGAACTGTTTGGAATTTTTTTGTGTCTAACTAGTACTAATTTGGGTACTAGTTTAGATACATCGTCTAACTAGACACCCAGATGGTGCTAGTTATTGACGAGATGAATTCGAAACACAAAAAATAAAACTTAATAAACATAAAGATCCGAACGAGCGTCCTGATTCTTTAGCGCACGATGAAAAGAGAGAAAAGGCCGAACTTCACCACGGATCTTCCGATTCGAACACTTATGGACAATTTTTTATATCGAAACTATCGATAAAAATAATTATGACTGAACCGAATCAAAACCTCTGGCCCACTACCGTTTGTTTATGTTTTCCGTTTGTTTTATCGGTTTTATCGAAGAAATATGGCAATAGTACTTATACTTGGAACAATGTGACATCTTGTATCGTCTTGCCCGAAAACATAACCGCCATTTTCATTTTATGCAAACCAAAACAAACAAAATGGTCCAGAAATGTGAAATGCATTCCTGTCGAAGTGTCCAAGGCAAGAATTGTTCAAAATTATTTCGTATTTTCCTGCACGACGCTGATCGGTGAGCAGATATATTTTAGGATCTTGCCAATTCAACTGGTTCGGCGTAACGAATCTAACCGGATGTATGCAATGGATTCGAATTTGTCGATCCGCGGAACTGACGGAAAAATTCAACTTTGGTATGGTGCAGGAGTTACGAAACCCAACAGCATCGCCGAAAGGGTCATTTTCAGGACCAAAAGAATAAAATTATATTTTCCTACGGCGATTGCTCATTACCATCCAAGACGAAGCACCCACTGCACAATTGCAGACCCAGCCAATTTTCAAGCGAATGAGCTGTCTACCAACCGGAATCAGAATCAGAATATATTGGCTCAAATGGCACGTTCCCCGTACATAGTCGGGGATTTGTGCCTTCAACCGGAACGTTCCCCAAGTTGTAACAAAATTAAACTCTTCCATAGCCTACATAATGAATTTTCACCTACAGCAAGCGTTAAAAATGAAATCGTTAATGCGAATTGATCCTGATATTGGCAAGGAAATTTTAGGGGTTGTATCTCCGTCATCTTGATCCAATGATGACCTCGATAGCACAGCCGACTCTTTAAAAATAGGCTACATAGCCTTGTTCTTATAGTAAAAGTAAACGCTAGCATGGAAAATAAAATAAAGAGTACAAGATATAACCGGGATTCCAAATGAGCGACGGCAAAGAAGAGTAAATAGAGACAAAAATCAATCATACGACCAATTGACGACAAAAATTTTCTTCACACGAAAAGAAAAACAATTTTGTTATTGCTTAATTTCCCGAAACAATAAATGGTTGTGTTGGGTTTGAAAAATGAAGTCGTAGCTCTGCATTCTTTAAATTTGTCAATTGCAATAATTATGCCATGGAAAATTTAAGTACGTGACATAGGCGATTTTTCTATTTCGTTCTTCAAATATAGCAACTGCAACAATGCTCCTACCTTTCATCTACTATCTTGCAATTGACAAGCGGTGTGGGCATTGTTGCCAGTACTTCCATTGAAATAAAATGTTGTCCCATGGTTGCCAGAATCACATTTTGTGCAATGTGTTCAACAAATGTCGCTATACTAGCGACATGGGCGATGATTTTTTTTAGAATTTTCTTCGAGCTGTTACGTCTGTTTGTCTGTGCTATTGGTCTTGATCTCACAGTTGTCTAATAACATCAATATCAAATACTTGCCTAAAAACATTCCAATAGAAAATCATTCCAGAGTTCTGAAATCAATCATAAACATAATCATAATTTCCTACTATATTGAGTTCAGTTTTGAAGGGGTGTACTGTAATATGGATTAGGGTCTTCTTTTAATAGGAAGCGAAACTGGAATTGCTTTAATGTCTATGAAACTTAGAATTGCTCACCGAAAAATTGCATAACTTCCAACATTTGCTGAAAATATTTTTATTTTGGGAATGCGTCGAGTTGAGACGAAAACGTTATAGAATTAATAACGAGGAAACAACCTTCCAAAAGTAGGGGAATTTATAAAAATGGCGTTTTCCGTTCCGCCAAATTCGCTGGTTTAGTATCTTCGATGAATTTTACAAACGTTAACACATGATTTAATATAATAATTTTGGAGTTATATCCTCCAAGAAGTATTTATGGCGTATATACTCTTCATATAAATTTAGTTTCAGACTTAATGTCTTCAGCAAAATCTTGGGGAGTGCTATTACAAACCATTTTGTTGAAGACATGAAGGCTCCATGTGTTCAAGGTCTTAAATATGTTAATGTGTAGGTATTAACATATTTAAGGCTATTTCTATTTAATTTTAAATTAAATTATAATGATTTTACTGTTTATGATAAATCTCTTCCATTGTTTATAAACGATAAAATTTACATTTTAACCAAAGCTTGAGTTGCAGCTCACAATAGAAAGTTATTTTAGAAAAAAACTGTATTAAGGAACAATTCGTAAATATCATTTTATAACTCGATATACTCCATATACGTAGTATTCACGCCTACAATAAAGCTGTTTTAAATGAAAGCCTCAACAAATTCGCTAAAGACAGGAAGTCTGTTACCAAATTTTTGAAAATCTGATTCTCCATGATTTTAAAACTTCAAAGATGGCGGTTTCGTAATTATGCCATCTGGACAGTAAGTTAGGTTTTCACCAAACCCCCACCAAACCGAATTTCTGACTACGTCACTGACTCCTAACAAACTATTATAATACACTGAAAACCCGATTTTGTGAGTCCTCAATTTTGTCAGCCTCATATTTTAAGTAGAGATTTGCCCCCTACTCGGGTTCTTATTTGCCCGGCGTACCCTTTTTTTCAGGGCGGCCTAGGTGCTTCTACAGAATTTCGGATTTTCGTAACAACAAAAAAGTAAACAAATAAACTAAATTTACCGTATTTATTTCACTCCCACTCTCCACTGCTGCTGATGCGGGATCCCAATGCTGTTGGTGAAGGGAAGGCGGGCGGTTTCCTTCCGGCAGGCCGGGATAACAACGGCCGCGTACTCGTCCGGGTTCCGCTGGCTGGCTCCTTTGTTGGAACTTCCCTAGTGACGTTGGCGACGAATCGCCGGATCGTCTACTCGCCGTAAACGATCCCGGAAGTTAACGCAGTAAACTTCCCAGGGGGACCTTTGTCCGCCCTGCTTCGTTCTCCTTGGCTATTAGCTATAGAGGAGAGCTAGGCTCGTTCGACTTATCCTCTATAGCGAGAACGGTCGATGTTCGGTTCCTTGTTAATTTGCTAGGGTAGCGAAAGAACACCTTTGCTGTTAGCTTACCTCTGTTGGCGAACCGACACCGTAATTTTCACTGTGCCCGAACCACAGGCCGGCAATCTCGACGGCTGATTTTACCGTCACACTCGCGCACTTCGCTAAACTTGCTATCGTACGGGAAACTGTCCCGAAAACAAAAAAAACGTAATCTGGCAGACGTCTGTATATCGCCGTGGTTCGTCACTTTCTGTTTTTCCTCGATGGCCGCCTTCCGCACTCAACCAAAACAAACTGCCAACCGCCTTGTCGCACAGCTGTCAACGATGAGCAGCATAACCAGTGCACACGAATTTTCGCAAGAGGAGATCGGTAGCCTACCTAAGCCCTATGTTACTAATTCACAAACATAAAACAAAAATTATCTAACCTATCTGTACGAATAAAACCGTCCACAAACGCGAAAATGAACAAAAATTTACAACTAAATGTGAACGGTACCGAACTGCGGTGAGCATAATTTTACGTAAACAATACACTCTATGGAGTGTATACGCAAAAAAGGGTATATTTCCACCCAGTGCTAAATTGTTACCTTGACGGGTTACAATCTCGCCCAACAATTTTTTTCTAACCTAACACCTAACACCGATACAATAATAATGAACGAAATGAATAAATAAATAAATAAACAAGGAAAAACTAACTACATCTAATCATTTCTTCCGCAATTTATAAATTTTCATCTCAAAAACTAATCGACCGGATATCCTAACCGGTGAACTGTTTGTCTGTGTTGGGTCTGATAATACTGACAGCATACGCGAAGCGAGAGGTTGTCAGCCATTGTCATTATTCGGTTATGGGTTGAACCCTAAATCCAATCCGAAAACAAAATCGGCAACAACTCGATATTCCCAAAATTCTGCAAGTGGCATTGACAATTTTCAATGTTTCAACTTGCGGGGGAACGGTTGTCGGCATTATATTGTTTGTTTTATCATCGACTGTCCAGAAATGTCACTCGTGTCCTTACGGTACCAGTACTACACGATTGTATTGGGGTTTCAATCCAAATACATTCATACAATTATCCCATTCATTCATCCTCAATCACTGGCCTACTCGATCATTCACATTCCGATAAGCGCTTCGAATGGACCCCAAAACAATTTTATCTCATCATTCACACGAACATTCATTCACTCTGTTCGATTCTACACTCATACATTCACTCATACAATACCGCTTAACACGTCATCATTTCTCCCACTCACAGACATTCCGGACAAAAAGTTTGTATATTCGTCCCTTTTCACCTCAAAAAGCTTCGTACATTGAAAAAGAAACGTTTGAGAGGGACCAAAGAATGTCTTTCGCATAAATTAAAAATATCAAAATGATTCCCGCTGGAATCAAACGAACCATCGCAGGTTTAACCACAAACCCAAAATTATGCGAAATAAAATTGTATCTATCGACCCGAAATCGAAGACACGGTTTCGTTTTATCCCATTCGCTCTTCCACTCACACCACTCTGATCCGAATCGGGATACACCTGCATGATGCAGAGCATTGGTGCGAACATCGGGGAAAATGTCAACAATGATGATCCATTCGATATGATGAATGAATCATCAAATTGTAAATAAAAACAAAACAGTTTGCGAAATCGGCGTTCGCAAATTGTTTATATTCGCGGTTTTTATTTCGTTTACGGTCGGCTTCTCGGAGTACGCAATCGAGGAGTCCCCAGCGAAGAGGGGAAAGTTGTTTTTTTAGTGAGATTGTGCTCCAAACAAGGAGAATTTATAAAATTTTGTGCACTAGTGTTCCCCATGGAAAGGGGTTTTAGGATGATTTGGTTTGCCGAACACGGCGGAAAGTAATGTATTTGATGCAGCCGGGCCTTTAAGAACTGCACGGTGTAGAATTTATGTTTTAAAGTCGGTGAATTTCACCCCGCCGTTGCAGTGGCAGGCCCCGGGGCATACATTTCGTGTGAATATTAGGTTACCTCACTGCGCGAGTGGGTCGCAAAAGAATGTTATAATTTTGTTTGCCGAACATTGCAGATAGTGTTTGGTTAATGCAAGCGTTGACCGAATGACGGTACGATGTAGTACACTTGTTTTTGTTTTAAGTGGTGAATTCCACCCCACCGTAACCGTCACCGGTGCTAGAGCATATATGTTGCGCGTATGTTTGTTTACCACACTGCGCGAGTGTGGCTCTGAAAAATGCATGAAGCTAATGAAGGAGCTTCCCGCGGCAGAGTTGGTCTTCCCCAATAAAAATAGAGAAGACGGAGAAATGTTTTTTAATATTCAGACCAAAGTCCGTGTTGTTACCGTCGGGAACAGACGGCTCCTTTTGGAAAACTCCCAAGTGAGTAATCCATATAAAAGTATACCGTCAGTCCACAGACGACACGGAAAAGTTTTTATGCTGGTTTAAGGAGATTTGCTCTCCAAGATTTTTACCTGCTAAATCCTCCAGCTCGTAGAAGGATACACCCCTGTGTGGTGCAAGTTAAGCATTGTACGACTCGAGTGCATTCGACAATTTCATGTTTCGACGGTACACCATTTGTCCCTTTTCAAAAGGTTTGGCGAATTTCCGGTGGCGCAAGTTGTATTGATGTCGAATGCCCTCGCTTGCCTTTGCTAAATTTTTGACCACAATATCCCGGATTTTGTCTAATTGTTGGTGTCTTGTTTCTAGGTCACCCTCACCGGAAATCCTGCTGAAGTCATCGGCAGATGCCATTTCACACCCGTGTAGAATGAAATGAGGACTAAACCCGGTAGTACATATTTAGGATGCGCTCCACATCGGTTATGTAGACATCCCAGTTGCGCTGCTCGGTTCGAGCATATGCCCGGATTGCGGTGTTTATCGAGCGATTTGTTCGCTCCATTGGGTTAGCCTGCGAATGATAGCGGGAGTTCAACCAATGTTTGACGTTGGTTTCTTTTATGAATTGACTGAACTCCTTCGAGGTGAAAGTGGAGGCATTGTCGCTTAGCAGAATTTCAGAGCTACCATGGCGATTGAACCACTGTTCGCGTAGTACCGTACAGAGTGATGATACTAGCGATAACATGACGTACTTGCTGAAGACATCGAGGACGACCAGCAAGTGTTGATTGCCACGTTTGCTTTTTGGAAGAGGACCAATGTAGTCCACAGAAACCATTCGCCATGGTGCATTATACCACGCGACTGACCCATTTCGGGCTGTACTGGGACGAAAGGAGCTTTGATTTTCTTGCACGTCCCACATTCTCGAATAAACTTTCGTACTTCCGATCCCATACGAGGCCAGTAATATCGCAACTGCACTTCGTGGATCGTTTTATCGTATCCCACGTGAAGCAAATTTTCGTGGGTACGTTGTATCAAATCTTGACGGAACTCGGGTGCTGGGACGAGTTTCCAACTGAACTGCGAGTCGCACGGAACAACTTTCGAGTTTACATACTTGAAAAGTTGATCACTTTCTACTTTGAAGTCGGCATAGTCGTCAGGATTTTGGATAACTTTGGACTTCATGGAACAGTACCAGTCTGAGGTGGACAAAGCGGAAACGGCTGCTACGGCCCGGGATAACGCATCATGAACGACATTGTCCTTGCCTTTCCGGTGCTCAATAGACATGTCATAGAGTTGCAATTCTAAACTCCAACGACTCAAACGTGAACTGGTCTTCAGTATCCATGTAATCGCTGACGAATCAGTGACCAGTCGAAAATGATAACCTTCCAAGTAACCTCGGAAGTGTTCAACCGCCATTATCACCGCCAAACCTTCCTTCTCAGTTGCATGATAATTCCTTTAGGGAGTGGTCAGTTTGTGCGAAAAATATGCAACTACTTTCTCACCCTCGGGATACTCCTGCACCAGAACAGCAGCGACTGCTACGTCACTAGCGTCTGCCTGAAGGATGAACTCTTTGGAAAAGTTTGGCGGGACTAAAACTGGAGGAGAGACTAGAAGTTCCTTAATTTTAAGGAACGCGAGTTCTGCCTCGGAGCTCCAAACTAAGCTCTTGGTTTTCGTTTTGAGCAGATCGGTCAAGGGAGTTGTGACCTAGTTTCGTTACGGTAACCGGTCTCTCGTAGTCGAGAATCGGTTGAATTTTGTCAGGATTGACCTTGAGTCGCTTACCACAATGATGTCATCTAGGTAGACGAAAACGTAAGGTTCCCATTTACCTCGTCCTAGAACCTGGTCCATCAGTCGCGCTAGAGTAGCGGGGCTGTTGACGAGACCAAATGGTAGACGAATAAATTGGAACATACCCCTGCCGGGGACACTGAAAGCGGTATATTTGCGACTATCCTTGGCCAGGGGTACCTGGAGAAAGGCCTCCTTCAAGTCTATAGTAGACAGGTACTTCGCCTTAGGTAAGCCGCCCAATATTCGCCCAGGGTGGGGCAGATGGTATGCATCTCGTACAGTACGCTCATTGAAAGGCCTAGCGTCTAGACAAAGGCGAATTGAGTCGTCTGGTTTCGTGACCGCCACAATATTAAGCGACCAATCCGAATCAGATCCCCATAGACCGCCATCGATAATTCCCACAGACCGCCATCGGTCAACTTCTTCCCAGAGCTTTGACAGTTTCTTTGGGCTCATGTGATAAGGATATCGGCAAACAGGCGCCGCACCTTGAAATTCGTCTTTGATGAAAATCCTGTGCTCTGTGAATGAGGTTGGGCTTAGCTTTCCGGGCTCTACTGCCTGGAAACACTT
Organism: Topomyia yanbarensis; assembly: GCF_030247195.1. Classification (NCBI taxonomy): domain Eukaryota; kingdom Metazoa; phylum Arthropoda; class Insecta; order Diptera; family Culicidae; genus Topomyia; species Topomyia yanbarensis. The sequence goes on from NC_080672.1 coordinate 228,788,559, forward strand.
CTTTACTTCTTCTACGCGCGCTAACTGTTCCGAAGTGAGTATCGACTCACGCGGTATTGCATCTTCTTCGTCGTCTTCCGATTCCTGACCTGAATTCAACAGAGCACAGTTTTGTATCTCAGAAGAAATTTTCTTTTTTCCTTTTTATTTCGACTATGTTAGTCAAATTTTCCTTTTTTTACGTTTTAACGACATTCAATTAGCTAGAGATTACTGGGTAGGGAAAGTTATGAAACTTAGAGCCATAGTACTCAAGTGAGAGCAAGGATGTGAAGTAGACAGATCGGAAAGCTAGAAGTGGCAGGGTCATTAGAACAGGCTTAATATCATGCGGGCTTAATTTTTGCCTTCTGATAATGAGGCAGGCAGAATAACTACGAATCACCCGAGTTCACTATCATGTGTCCTGATAGAGGTAGACGTATCTATCTTTACCGTGACAACCGGCGAAATCCCAAAGGCGCGCCAAAAGTCCATACCTAGAATGGGGTTGACGGTCAGATGCTCTACTACATAAGTGCAAATTTTGAAAAGTATTCGGGAGATACGCTTGTCCAATGATTGGTAAGGATTGACCATTCGCAGAACGTAGTTCGAGTGGTCGTTCCAACCTTTTCAATGGACTTTTCGAAAACTTTCGGTATAGCTTTTTAATTATAATTGTGGCATTACTACCACTGTCGAGCAAGGCTTTGAAGGATTTACCGTACACTGCGACAATTGCAAATGGACGGTTATCGAACGGGTCGTCAAGGACGATGGTTTCGACAGACAACGAATTATCATAGTCGTCATCATGAGCCGGTCGAAAACTGTCGTAAATCTGGGGATTAACAATGAGTTGTTGTTTGGAGCGCTGTTTTACTGCCAACTGCGACTTCAGGTGGTTCTGATCCCGATTTTTGGGCAGTAAGGGCAACGAGAAACACCAAAACCTTTAAATCCGCACACTATGCAGAAGACCCGCCTTGGTTTCCGGCATTCCTCATATTCGTATCCTTTGTCTCCACAATTGTAGCAGACACCGAGCACTGGAGGATAGGGCATTGCAAAAAAAACTTTTTTTTGAATTCTCAAAGGCCCCCCCTCTCATATTGTGACAAATGTCAAAGTAAGCTCAGATGCCAAATTTCACATCATTTGGACAATTTTAGACCCCCGCCCACTTCGCTTGAAATTTTTTGAAATTGGTTCTATGGGAAAATATGGAGGAAAAATACATTAAATGCTATAACTTTTGAAGTAGCAATCAGAAAATTAAAATTTATACCTCTTTTGGAAGGAAATAATCTTGGTATTTGAATGGAGATATATTTGTTTCTAGAAAAATACGAGAAAGTGGGGTACTGGGTCATTTTGACCCCAAAATCCCCAATTTTTAATGATTTTTCTGCTCCGTGATGAAAATCATACATATTTTGTAGTTTTTCTAATGTAAAAAAATCTCAGAAATCTAACGGAACCCTTTTGACCTTAGTCCGAATACGAGAAGTTGGGGTTAAATGGCCTTTTGACATTAATACTAACCTTCATCATTTTCTCGTGAATATATCTCTATTATTCTTCACTCAATTTTCATAAACTATACCTTGTTGAACGTGGAAAATCCTTAGGATTATAACAAAAATAGATTCGTTACCGGTAAAATTCAGGAACATCAAATTATCTGACATATAGTGTCGATTTCACATTTTTATCATAAAATCGCACATATTAACTCCATTTAACAACAAAATTCTTATTTAATTTACTACTTTTAGTGTAAAATATGCTTAGGGAGAGAAAAGTTGCATTCCTGGAAAAATAGGGGAAGTTGAGGTATTATGACAAATAATGAAAAAAATTAGATTTGTAGAGTAAATATCAAAAAGTTTGATGTTTCTGAATGTTACCTTTAACGTTTTTATTTTTGTTTTATTCCTCAGAATTTTACACGTTCAATAAGTTACATTTTATGAAAATTGATTGAAGAATAATAGAGATATATGCATGAGAAAATGATAAAATTTAATATGACTGACAAAAAGCCCTATAACCCCAACTTCTCGTATTCGAACTAAGGTCAAAATGGTTCCGTTCGATTTCTGAGATTTTTTCACATTAGAAAAACTACAAAATATGTATGATTTGCATCACGGAGCAGAAAAATCATTAAAAATAGGGGATTTTGGGGTCAAAATGAGCCAGTACCCCACTTTCCCGTATTTTTCAAGAAACAAATATCTCTTCATTCAAATACTTAGATTATTTCCGTTCAAAAGAGGTATAAATTGTAATTTTCTGATTGCTACTTCGAAAGTTATAGCATTTAATGTATTTTTCCTCCATATTTTCCCATAGTACCAATTTCAAAAAATTTCAAGCGAAGTGGGCGGGGGTCTAAAATTGTCCAAATGATGTGAAATTTGGCATCTGAGCTTACTTTGACATTTGTCACAATATGAGAGGGGGGGCCTTTGAGAATTCAAAAAAAAGTTTTTTTTGCAATGCCCTACTGGAGGACGATGCTTTTCCACCAAATACTCTAGGCACATCATAGGTTTCTGCGGTGGTTCGATCGGTTTTTGATTGTTTCCCTCGAGATTCATGCCCTCCTGATTCCCTTGCTGTTTCTTTTTCTGGTTGTCAGGAGGCTTGCTTGAATCAAGGTTTGGCATTCTTGTTCAAAAACGTTTTGGATTTTGCGTTGTCATTATTCTGTCCACCTCCCTTTTGGTTTTGATTATTTTGTTTTTGTTTGTTTTGTGGTGAATTATCAGAATAAGCAGCAACTTCCCGAGAAGAACTGAAAACTTTCAGATAAATCGGCGTCTTGGAGGCGTCGATCGATTTACCAAGACTCATCAATTCTGAGAGCGTGTTCACTGGCCTGAGGATAAGCATTTGTTTATAGTCGGCTTTCAGGTTCCGCTTGAGCACGTCGAGTTTTTCGCTCGGCGCCATTGGAACCGTCATAGCACGAAATATTTTCTCCATTTCCAGGAAATATTCCTGGAAAGATTCGTTACGCATCTGCCGGCGCTGGAGAGCCTTCATTTTGAGCGTAGCATCAAGTTCAGGATGTACAAAATTTACCTTGAGCTCGCATACAAGACGATTGCAGTTAAACAACCGGTTTTGCGCACGCATAGCCTGATACTAGGTCAAAGCATTGCCAGTGAACAAATGCATCGCAGAATTGAAAAGTTTGTCTTCGCACATTTGTTCACACGCAGCGTAATTCGCTACGGTGTCTAAGAATTCATTTAGTCCAGTTCCTTCATCAGTTCCAGCATACTTCCGAATTTTCCAATCAGCGACGCGTTGCGGGTTTCGCGAATAATTCCTTGAAGCTGCCATCGATCCGTTTCCCGCGTTGGATGAAAAGTTCGGATAGGATGGTCCCGCCCGCTGTTCGGTCCATTCAGGTACGTTAGGCTGGTTCTGAGTTTGGTACGGGGCTGTGAATCCGGTATTTTGTTTCGGTTTCTCGATTGGAAGTGATGGACATATATTTTGTTGACCCGAGAATCCTCCCTTCAACACGAATTGATTGGAACTGGGCGCCAGTGTTGGGCGAGGAATCTCTGGTGTATCAAGTGAATCGGATACGTCCATCAAACGCAAATCTTCCAGATCGGTCTGAAGATCCATCTCGGGAGCACTTTCCTTCTGATGTACCAATGCCCGAAGTTCACTGACGGATTCACGAAGTGAGACAACTTCTTGAACCGTCTTTCTTAAAACTGACGAAATTGTTGTCAGTGAAGCAATCCCACCCATTAGCGTTTCAGTAGCTTTTGAAAAAGCATCAGACCCCTGAGACGCTAGGGCTCTATTATCGTCGGATTGCTGTCGCAATTGTCGAATCTCGTCCCTCATCTCGCACAAGACACGCAACAGGTCGTCTCCTACGAGCTGTTTGGAAAGAGATCCTTCGTTATCGGAAGGATTGCAGGTACGTCTGTACTCAGCAAATCTCCCAAAAATTTCTCCATCCTCCCCTTCTTGGTTGTCGGGAGGAAGTGCTGCCTGTTCGTCATTAAAATGACTAGCATAAACTGCTAGAACTTCCTCCAGCAACCCTGAAATTTCCTGGTTGACCTCCCCTGCCGTATAATTTCGGATAACCTGGAGCCTAGACCCCTCATGAAGCAACCGTGTTCGGTAAATCTCCTTGTTTGGGCACCGGTACTGGAGATCTTCCTTGATTGTTAGTAATTTACCAAGGCAGATCTCCTTTTCTTCACTCACGTCACCCCGAAAATTACGGACTAATTCCCTCCGAGACAACCGCTCATGCGACAAAATTCCCCGAAGACGCCGCTGCCGCTGTGCACTCGAAAGATCCGAATCAGGAGAGATTCACCTCAGAAAAATCTCAACGACCTCGGCTGGAATTGAACCCAGGCAAACTGGAATGAGTGGCGGTCACGCTTACCACTCAATCACTGGCGCCGTCATTAGGATTAGGGATAATAATTCAGGTCAAAGATACTACTGGGAAGCCATTTTTAGAAAAAGTCGATACCGAAGTAAAGTTTGAACTATGCACGCATGCACTTCAAAGGTAGCGAGATATCAAGAGCTGAAATTTCAGTGCTTAGTTATCAGCCGCGTTGAAAATTTGAGTAAACGCTTTTGAGAGTATGAACTCTAAATCCATTCAAAAAATTGTTTTTCGAATTTTTTGACTCAGCATAACATATAGGAAAATTCAGTTTTCCCTACACAATGCATTGATTGAAGAATTTAGATATGTTATTAATGGAGCATTAGCAACAATTCGTTGGTATGTCTATTTTATGGGGCATTTTACGCCTTTCCATTAAATTGGTTTAGGCTTTGAGATTTCTTGCACTGATATTGCCCTATGCTAATTTGAGTGATTCTCTGAATCCTTCCACTATCCCATGTAGGATGTATTATCAAAAACATCGCGAAGCATCAATTTCTAAATGTTTTCAATTGATATAATAACCGAAGAAAGCGATAAGATTTATAAGAAATGTGTCATCACACTGGTACGTGGATTAAAAGCGTTTTGCCTTTCTCATATAGAAAGGTTATGCGATCACTCTGAAAAACGTCAACCAAATCCCGGCCCGGAGGGCCGAGTGTCATATCCCATTCGACTAAGTTCGTCGAGATCGGAAAAAGTCTGTGTATGTATGTATGTGCGTATGTGTCAAATAATGTCACTCATTTTTCTCAGAGATGGCTGGACCGATTTGCCCAAACTTAGTCTCAAATGAAAGGTGCAACCTTCCCATCGGTTGCTGTTGAATTTTGGATCGATCGGAATTCTGGTTCCGGAATTACAGGTTTAAGAGTGCAGCCACACAGAAATTTCCCATGGAAACTATAGGAAAAATTAAAAAAAGAATTTTTATTTTTGATGCTAAATGTCTTTAAGGTGCATGAAACGTCGAGATTTGATGCAAACTCGAAAAAAAATTGACAAAAATTCCCTTTTTACATTTCTTACAAAAGAAATGTATAGGATTCGCTCAAACTATTAAAACTTTTTCCGAGGCCCGGAGGGAGGGCCGAATCTCATATACCAATCGACTCAGCTCGACAAATTGAGACAATGTCTGTATGTGTGTGTGTATGTGTGTATGTATGTATGTACAAAATGTCATGTAATTATCTCAGCAATGGCTGAACCGATCTTAATGAAATTTATTTTAGATTTTCGATATGTTGTTTACTTTCTGAGATATGGGCGATTTTGTCAAAACACAGCAGGTTTTTTGCAAATAACTTTTGAACATTACAGTATTGTCCAAAAAATGAGCATAAAGAGAAAGCTTGTTAAAATACCTTTCTAACAAGCTATAGATTGTCTAAATCCGTGCACGAGCGGCGGAGATATTAAACATTTTGTATTTTTAGTCCTCGCTTACCAATTTCCACTAACTAAAAATGAGACCGTTTCATACAGAGTATTGGTTTACTGGTGTTTTAGGGGCAAAACTAAACAGATTTTGAATATCTGGGTATGAAAACACTTCTACGTGATTCAAGGAATTCGATGTTGAGAACATTTTGTGAATTACCTTTATAATAAATGAACTATTTCTCAAAAATCAATATATAAGTTCACTTCAAAGAGAAAATAATGTCCTGATAATGAAACAGTGAGTTCTAGTATTTATCCCTTGGATTAGGCATTGCTTTCAATCATGAGGTAAATGTTGGATGGTATATCAATACACAGATCAACAAGTAATTCACCTAGTAGTGAGAT